>NC_027751.1:50369781-50385077 GCF_000695525.1 Brassica oleracea var. oleracea
ATCTAAGACTAAAAAGAGTTATATAATAGTGTACATACAAAATATTATATAAACAAATTCACAAATTATATAATTTTAAACAAGTGCCCTTCTTCGATATAATGACTTTGTAAGAGAATAATGTACGCCAATTCTAAAATACTAATTCACAAATTTTGTTTATAATCCAAAGAAGAACCCGCGCTTTCGAAGCGCTGGTCAAAATCTAGTTGAAATTATAAATGAAACATCAACATGGAGAGGGGAAAAATCACCAATATGGCTTGGCCATACAATATATCTCTATATAAACCGATTTCATAGAAGAGACTTCAAATTCTTATTGTCCTCAAGATTTATATCATAAACTTAATTATTTTCTAGAAGAATGAAAACAAATAAATCGTTATTTTTTTTTTTGAACAAAAAATCGTTATTTAAACTTCGAATAAGAAACAGCCAGACGTCTTATCGAATTTGTCCAACTTAAGAGCATAATTAGATTAATCGTTGGTATTTTCATATTACATGGACTTGGTTTCTACTAATTAACAAAGAGGCAAAAATAACGTTTTAGTCTCAAAGCACACCGTGGTGTCTATTGAGTTAGGTGTACCATTTTTTGTTACACGCGCATGGTGCAAAAGGAGCGGTTAGTCTGCTTAAGTAAAGCCGTAACAATTTAAAATTTTACCAGGACATTCGGACGACATTTTGCTTCCCCTTTCTACCTTTGCAGTGTTGTGATATATTTGATATGCTCATCTTTAGGAATCCGAGTCCAATTTGTAGAGTCGGTGTAGTCGGTGAACGCTTGCAAATTCAAAGTCGAAAACCTTGACTAACGGGTTTGAAATACACCCCTTCGACATTTATAAAACTATGGATAAGCTTTGACAAGTTATACCGTTTTTCTTGAAATTTTTATAGTCGATATTCAAGCTTTGACAACGATAAAAGTAGACCATCATCAGTACCAGTAGAACCATATATCATAATGGATGGAGAGTAACGGTTCCTGATGCTTATCTGGATTAATGTTTTTACAAGTAATTTTACTTTTGAATAATTTCCTCATATTGACAATTAGATCAGAATTCAAAAGCGTAGAGAATACCAATGTAAGGACAATTATTAGATACCATTTTTCTTCCCTTTTTGTTTCTGTATATACTAGTGACAATGTTTGCTAGCTATGCTTGTTTTCCATAATCTGAGTCTTAATATACCATAGCTGTTGTTTTAATCAATTTTTTGTTATTTAATTTGTTTCGCTACTACGTAGAATATCCGAGATTTTAAAAATATTTGTGATCCGAACTTCTGTTTTGATCAATATTTTTATTATTTAATTTAGGTCTGGACATTCGGGATCCCAATCGAATTTCGGTTTTATCCAATTGAGTTTTGGTTTTCGGATTTATCAAAATCAGCCCCATTCGGATTATATGAAAGTTTGGTTCGGGACCGGTTCAGGTTCTATCGGATTCGGGTCGGGGTTAGTAAATCTTCAAAAAACCGGTACAACCCAATATACTTTCGGGTTCGGGTCCCAATCGGTTTTTCGGTTAAAAGTACCTGATTTTTACCTATTTTATAACCAAAACATGAGTAAAATCGGTTCTTCAGTTTTAAAATACCTGATTTGTACTTATTTTGTAACCAAAACTTAAGTAAAATCGATTCAAAAATAAGGAACATCAACCGTGATCATTCAAAATCAAACGAAAAGTAAACATATTTACTGATAAAAAAAACCAAATAAATAAAAACATAAAACGAAAACCAAGTTCTCATGAAATGAAAAACATTGTTTAACGAAAATAAAATCTAAATCTAAATACTTCAAGATTCTACGGCCATCTTCGACCACCAACCTTCATGTAATAGAACCACCAACCTTCATGTAACAGATAAGTATTTTAGATGTTCAATATTTCTTAGTGTATTCTGGATACATATTAAAAATTGAGATCATGTTTGGTACAAGATCTTTTCAAAGTTTTGAATGTTTCGGGTTCTATCGGATATCCATTTAGATTCGGGTTCGGTTCAGATAATATCCATAACCCGAAATACCACAAAACAAGATACATTCAGTATTTATGTCGGGTTCGGATCGGTTCGGATTCATTTTTATCGGATCGGATTCGGTTCAGGTTTTCGGATTCGGTTTATTAGCCCAACCCTAATTTAATTGTTTCATTGTTATGTCGTATAAAACAACAAAATTTTTAATATTTATTTTTTAGTGAATTACCATAATTTTACAGTATTCACACATTAAACAAAATTAGAGATGTGTGATTCGGATAAAACATATTAGATCACAGATTCTTTTGATAATGGATACGATCAGCAAAGTTAAGAAAAAAAACTCTATCAACAAAAACAACAAGAAAAACTAACTATATAAGATGTTAATCGTTTACATATCTTTACAAACTCAATATATATTATTTTCTGCGTATTTTTAAGAGAAACAAAAAAAATCGTATCCATTTTCGTTATTTTTCCTCAATTGACGTTAAATAATTGTTTAACTTTTTTATACTACAAATTACTGTACACAATAAAAATCCCACGTGATCGAATTGCTTGTGTTAATTCCACATTATTAAGTGTGTTTTTTTTTTTTTTTGTAATGAAATATACATGAACCATTGGAAGTGTGTAATGATAATTTTCACTTCAAGAAACCAAACTTCTTCCTAATAAAGCCCTAAAGGTCTACTAGGGTTTCTTTCCACTATCCCAAGGGCCCCTCTCTGCAAAGTAAATGGCGGATCCGCCTTCGAGTCTCGGCAGGCGGAGAAAGCGGCGGCTGGGTTAAGGAGCAGGACAATACCTTCCAATAGCTAATATAAGCAGGATCATGAAGAGGGCGTTGCCTCCCCAACGGAAATCGGTAAAGAAGACGCTAAAGACACTGTCCAGGAATGCGTCTCTGAGTTCATCACCAGCGAGTATGTTTCTTTCTTTCTTCTCCTTTGAATCTTTCTTATAAACGCACATCAAAGTTTTGAATTTGGATTCTCTGATTGGTTTTAGGTTAGAAAGTCTTCAACTTTGTCTGAATTTTGGGATTTATTACCATCTTAGGTGGATAAGGAAGATAGAATCTTTCGAATCTGTTTTGTTTTATTTTAAGACATAAAAGAGTATGGTTTTTTATCACGACATCGTTTGTCATGGTCTAGATAAAGCTTTGGCTTTAGCTCCATTTTTGCTATCTGAAGTTTTTTTTTAAATGCACAAACTCTGTGCTTTCGACTCTTTTGCTGGTCTTGTGTTTGATAAGTGGATGTTATATGTTTTTTTTTTTTTTGTGATAATCAGGGCGAGTGATAAGTGCCAGAAAGAGAAGAGGAAAACTGTGAATGGTGAGGATTTGTTGTGGGTAGTGACAAAACATTAGGATTTGAGGATTACCTTCCTGGAACCCTTGAAGCTGCATTCACTTCTTCACCTCACCTTTTTCAAAGCTTTTATAACTCAAATACATTAGTAGTTGTTGTTGGTACTCGACATGACAGAGAACTGATTGGGTCTTTTCAGTTGTGTTAGTTTGAACTTCGGTTATTTATTTCCAGTTTAGTTGGTTGTAATCGGTTCATGTTAGATATGATAACACACTATTTGAAAGAAGGAAGAAAGTTTTGTCATCAAAGCTTCTTTATGAATTTTAAAAACTCGAATGGTAACAGACTTTTTTCTCATCACTTTGATCTCCACTGTTACAATTGTCCATATGCATCATTATGTATTAGAAACAATGGTGCATAAATTACATTCAAGGCAGTTGATTTGTTTTTAAATATACTGAAGAATATTATCCAAAATCAATTGAGTAATTAAAAGCTTAAATAACGGCAAAACATTTTTTTCTCCTTAAATTCTCTTAGGGAAGTCCTCTTTGCATGCCTCAACCACAAGTGTATCATCCTTCATCTTCAATCTCCAAATCTTGGACTCCTCCTCGACAAGCTAAACCTGAGAAGAAACTTGTTGCGACTGAACTCTGTGGGAACATGATTTCATTCTTCATATTCTCTTCAGGAGGGGAAAGATCAATGGCCTCAAAAAGTTTTACATCTTCTTGTTTGATTTTGAAGGGAGAAGCAAGGTAAACACACAAAAAAATAATGGGTTTTGAAGAGATCTGGATCAAAATCTATCACGAAGTCATTGTATTCAGGATATACAGGTAAGAATACGACATCATCAGCATCATCTGGTTTGAGGTTACCTTCGACTCGGTATGCTTCGAAAGAAAATATGTTTATACAAAACTTAGCAAGTATATCCTCGGGTGATGAAGGAGAAGCTAACTTATTGTTACAGCAGGAGAAAGACGGAGATAAAGAGAAATACAAACCCCAAATGCTGCAAAGAGAAGTAGAAGATACAAGTCGAGACTTGAGAACACGAGAAAGTGAAACGTGTAATAATGAGATGTTTTGGTATTGAGTGAGTTGCAAGGAATCGGGGGCATTAGACTAGTGAGTCAGTGTTTCTTGTAGGGGATAAGTCAAAAGTTGCAGGCGGTGATTTGTTACAAATATTTTATCTAAGGAAAATGACAAATTTTTTGTTATTGAAGTTTAAAATTACGATATATAAGTTGCTATAAAAAGTAATAACATCTTTAAATTATTGATAAGGATTTCAAGTTGGCCTGGAATTAAATCTTTTCACATTCTCTTGTTACTTCAGTTGTTAGCAAATTTTTGCTATGTACACTGCCACTACTTGTACATTTTGTACATTATAGGGAATTAGAGCATACAATTGGCTATTATATGATTAAATCAAATCGAGAAATGTTAAGAATAAGATTTGCTAGACCAATCCGAAGCTCATAACAGTAGATACATTGCAGATCTTATAAGAAAAAGCCATAACAAAAAAAAAAGAGAGAGAAGGAAAACAATAGAATTTATTATTTAGGGAGAAGGCAAGAGGTTTTATTACAAGAGTGATGAGAAACCGCAAAGGCTAACTCATATGAAAACTGTACACGAAGATAATTCATTTGGTGATCATACCACAAGAACGTAGATAGCATAAATGATCCCAGGGATGTAACCCAACACAGTCAACAGCAAACATATCCAGAACTCTACCTACATTCATTAGATCATTTAGTAATTAATTACGAGAAACAAGATAGTAATTAAACTAATGAGTGCAATTAGAATATTACTGCTTACCCCACAACCATATCGGAGGAAAACGCCGACGGGAGGGAGAAGAATCGCTAGAATCACTTCCAGGAAAGTCTCTGAGCCCATTTGTTTTTTGGATTCTTGAAGAAGAAAAGGAGAGAGAAGGGTTGATTAGGAAGAAGTGAAGGTCAGTAAATAAAGAGATGGTTATTTGACACGTGTGGTTCTTGCAGTGTATCATGTACCACGTGTGATGTTTTGGAGATGCACCCATAACAATGTGGCCTAAATATGTGTTGCGACCTTTTCCAGTTGAAACTAAAAGACGGAACACGTCAAAGTATCTGCTTACTTCATAGCTGCTTTCACTACTTAGACGGGATCTTAAAGATAACATTTATTATTTTCAATGTCAAAAATAAGAGGAGATTATTTATTTATTTGACCTAGAAGAGGTATTAATTTTTTATAAGTATGAATGGTAGCTTCTTATGCTTAACTCCAGTCTGTTAATTATTATCGGTTCACTATGTAAATAAGGTATTGATTATACTGTATGTAAAATTATATTCTAGTCGCTTCAAAGAGAACCGTTAATTTGGAATGTTCTTGAGAGTGAGCCAAACATGAACCGAGCAGAAAAATGGTTTCCAAAGAACTCCAAGGTGGGACAAACTGTAACATCCCGAGTTGTGGTATATGGAAAGGGTTAAGAGAATTGATTTGGCTACCTATGTCACCAAAGTTGACTTACCTTTTCCGGAGTATATCCTGAAATAACTGTAAAGTTAAGCGTGCTTGAGCTGGAGTAGTGGAAGGATGGGTGACCTATCGGGAAGTGATTCGCAATAGCGTGCGAGTGAGGCCAAAGCACGGGGAAAGGTCGGGTGGTGATTGTAGGGTCAGTAAACAATGATTCCAAGCCTTGAAAAATTAACGGACCGACCGTCAGACGGAATGGGGCCCACGGGCCGAGAGAGCGGGCGTGGATGGCCCATTAGCCGTGGGCGGGTCGGGGCGTTATAAGTGGTATCAGAGCTGGTTAGTCATCTCGGTTCTGACCCGAGAGGCGTCTTGAGACCTGTCGTGGGGTGCAACGAGGACGTTGCGTTCTTTGAGAGGGGGTGAATTGTAACATCCCGAGTTGTGGTATATGGAAAGACTTAAGAGAATTGATTTGGCTATCTATGTCACCAAAGTTGACTTACCTTTTCCGGAGCACATCCTGAAAGAACTCTAGAGTTAAGCGTGCTTGAGCTGGAGTAGTGGAAGGATGGGTGACCTATCGGGAAGTGATTCGCAATAGCGTGCGAGTGAGACCAAAGCACGGGGAAAGGTCGGGTGGTGATTGCAGGGTCAGTAAACAATGATTCCAAGCCTTGGAAAATTAACGGATCGACCGTCAGACGGGATGGGGCCCACAGGCCGAGAGAGCGGGCGTGGGTGGCCCATTAGCTGTGGGCGGGTCGGGGCGTTATACAAACATTAGACAGTCGGACATGCCATAACCTTTGTTGGATCACTCAATTCCGAGTTGGTTCATCATGTTTTCACTTCAATAACTTTGTCATAATAACAAAAATTTCCAAATTTTCTTTGTCTGGCATGAAAACATGCAACAGCAACAAAATTTTAAAACATGTATTATAATCTGATTGTAACATAGTGAACATTATACGTTAAAGATTTTCTAGAGTAGATTTACATAAATTACATTGACCTACTAAGAATATAACACAGAAAATGAATATGAAATTTCTATAGCTTTCTCCTAGTTAACTCGTGGGAGAATAAGAAATATGAAAGAAGGAAGAATCTGCTCAAGAAAACTAATTAATGCTAAGCCCATACATATATCCACAAATAGTTATGCTTAAATCAAATTAAAAAGCTTATAAAAAATGGTGGAAATTGAGATGTTTTTTTTTTCTTCAACTCACCACTAAACCCATTTTGCCAAATCCAGTGTCTTGCATCATCTCCACGAACTCACTGTAGTCTATTCTTCCATCCTGACCAAAAACCAACACACACATTCAATTATGGAACCATTTAAACAACAACGGTGGTTCTAAGTGATTACTGAAAGCAAGACCAAATCTTTTACTTACATTATCTTTATCAACTTCACTTAAAATGTCGTCAAGATGAACATCCGCTAAGCCGAATTGCCTGCAAGCTTGCTGGAGCTCGTCTCTAGTTATATAACCACTTCCATCTTGATCAAATTAAGAGAAAGCAGTGAACATATGGTCTTCTTTCTCTATTTTGTTTAATTGCACCATCGCTGCTATAAACTCTCCATAGTCTATAGTACCACTATTATCTATATCCGCCTGAAAATGTATTCTCCATATTATTTGATAGTTTTGTACATCATATAGTCTAAGGCGAGTAGAGCTTACTGCTTGCATTAGTCATAATATTTCTGAATCTTTAAGGTTAGCGCCAACTCTATCTAAACCTTTCTTGAGTTCTTCTGGAGTGATGTGTCCACTATTGTCTGCATCTATCATCTTAAACATTTCTTTCAATCCCGCTATCTCCTCCTCTGACAAACTTTCTGCTATCACCTGATCAATATAAACATCACAAGAAGTCACGTCAAGCAAGGTTGGCTCTGAGATTTTGAAGCCTTAAAACAATTTAGTAAGAATTTAGGCAAAACAAATTCTGACAATTTGGAGGCTTATATTCATATATATTATATCAAAAAAAATTTGGGGGTCAAAAGCTAATGTTTCAGTTGGTTATACCAAAATCGGCTCTGACGTCAAGATAAACTGGTAAAAATATTAAGTCCTGGCATATAGAAATGTTCTCAGTTGTTCACCTTGACAGCAATTTTATTGAGCTTGTTCATGGCTGAAAACTGTGTCAAACGAGTGAGGACAGCAGAATCAATAGGTTTATCAAGAGCCACACCATCCACTCTGGCCCAAGGATGACCTGCAACATAATTATCATTACAGTATTTGTAAGTATCTATGTGCTAATTAACAAGGATAGGTTTTAGACAAGATCGGATGAAACATTTGTCTTAGCCCCCAACTTTCATTCGTTTCTTAGGGTCTCTGATCAGCATCCTACGGACCAAATCTTTTGCGCTTTCTGATACACTAGGCCATGGTTCTGATACAAAGTCAAGGCCACCTTTCAAAACTTGCTCAAAGATGCCTTGTTCCATTTCTGACATATCATAACAGTTCAATCAGTATATAGTACCATTTGAAAATACTTCAAGCATGAATCACAAACTCTCTTACCATCCCAAAACGGAGGGACACCACTTAGTAAGATGTATATAATAACCCCAGCACTCCAAACATCACATTCATGACTAATAAAAACGCTTCTTATTCAAAACTTCTGGAGCCACATAATAAGGGCTCCCAACTACATCAGTGAATGTTTCTCCTGTTATGACAAAGAATCAGACACATGAGATTTAGATACTAAACCTAAAGGAAGGATATTAGGCATTAGGCATTAGGCATAGACCTGGTTTAAAGAAGACAGAGAGACCAAAATCAAAAGTTTTGAGATCACGATGCATCACACCTAGTGAGTGACAAGCTTCGATAACACCAACAATGGCCCTTGCAAGCTCAGCAGCTTTTCTCTCTGTGTAGTGACCTCTCTGTCTAATCCTGTCGAAGAGCTCTCCACCTGCACAAATCTCCATCACGACATGAACTGCTACTGCGTCTTCATACGCGCCAACGATCTGAATCACGTTAGGGTGTCCAGACAAGTGATGCATTATCTGAATCTCTCTTCTAACGTCTTCAACGTCCTCAGGGGTCGTCAGTTTCCTCTTGGCGATCGTTTTGCAAGCGAGTTCTTGACCTGACTTCTTGTCCACGCAAAAGAAACGTGGTCCCGAATTGTCCTTGACCTAACTTCCTTCCCACGCTATAGATTTCCTTGAGATTCTCTGTTTTTCTCCCGAGCACTGAGTCTATCTGTAGACCCGCGCTCTCCATGCGTTTCATGTGCGCCTCTTTCTTCGGCTTCACGTCACTATTTGGTGCTTCTTTGCTGGCCATTTTCACCGGAGGAGGTGGTGTTCTAGGAGTTTGTACCGCCGGTGGAGCTGGATCCAAGGCGGAAGAAGCGTCGTTGTCTGCCGCCGTTAACGCTCTTCTTCTTGCTGCTTTCGTCCTGGCTGCTCTTAAGGCTCTCGTCTGGTTTATTGTTCCGTCAAACAGCGGCACTAACGGACTGAAGGAATCCATTAGGGTTCAGATTCGGACCAGAGCATGTGTTTCCCATTCAAAATGTTTTTTTTTTGCCTAATTTAAAAAATTAGTTTTGATGTTCCTTCTTGTCTCTGTTTCTCTATGTTTCATGCCGACAACGAAAACATAAACCACTAAACAGGGCCATTAACTCGACACAGCTCGAAGAAACGTGATATGTCCACATGAACTGTGTTGATCCTATAGATTCTTGTGAAAAATCTTGAATTTTTTTTTTTTGGTAATCAAAAAAAAAGAAAAAAAAAAATGGGGGGGGGGGGAATGACGATGAAGAAAAAGCTATGGATGACAATCGGGGATTTAAGACAAATATGAAGGTTCTTTTGTAATTATACAGGTTTTACTTTCTGCAACATTAGTTTGGACCTTTTTATAACAGAAGCTTCAGTTTTATCTCTCTTGTATTAGTTAGCAGCCCCTCTTTGATATGATTCCTCTTGCCGTTTAACGCCTTGATTGGTATAGACCATTAGCATTAGCAGTAGCAGTATGCTATATAACCAATATGCTGGAACTGTATGATTTTACTAAATTGTTTAATAAGATGATTGATATAGCAGCATGAGTATATTATTTAAAATTATTATAAAAATTAGTATATAATATATATAATATATTTATTTTTAATTAATATATTTCTAGTATATATAAATATAAATATATTAACATATAAAATTAAAAATATATAAAATTTATTTATTTTATTTAATAATTAAAAATATGTTTATATCGAAAATATTATTTTAAAATAAATTTTATAATTAAAATATCTATTTTTAAAAATAGTATTTCACATTTAATTAAAATATAATTTATATAATTTAATTTATTTTAAATGTGAAACATTATTTTTAAAAAAAATATTTTTATTGCAAATTAATTTTAGAAATCAAATTTCTATTTTCTGGATATAAATATAATTTTATGATATTATTAAATAAATTACATGAATTAATTATATATTTTTCTTAATTTTATAAATTATAAATTCAAATGCTCTTCTAAAAGTTTCATATGAGAACATTGGCCAGAGAGCATTTGAAAAGCATTAGCATTTAGTAGGTGCTTCTCTAAATGTTTTTCTAAAATTTATTGATTGGATAATATAGAACATAATGATAATGATAATGCTCTACCAACCAAGTCCTAAGTTTGGTTCGTTTTTTTTTCCTAATCTTTTCTTATTTACAGCACTTAAACTCGAAATTTGGTACAAATGTCAAAAGTAAACTCCAAAAAACTCAACTTATATGTAAAAGTTATTCATGTTTGGTTAATTTATTAGGCATAAATTATCATAAAGTATCTAATAACATCATAAAAAAATCAAATACAACTTCATTTAAATCTTATCAAAGGAAAAAAAAAACTTCAAACTATAATTAACGTCTTTAGAAGAATAATTTTCTTAGCTCTTTTTCTCATCACCATTTTTTATAATTAACTTTTGAATATGTTATGATTATTGTGGAAGTAAACAACTAGAAACCAATCATTTGCATCGTCTGCTCGTTCCAAAACATCTTCGACTGCTTCACCATCTCAGACCGTTCCCCCATCATCCTCTCCTTCCAATACTCTTTGCTTCTACAAAAATATTATGTACAGAGAACACAAATTTGTCAATACTCATATTAATTAATAGAAACTAATACTGTCTTTACAAAAAAAAAAAAAAAAAAAAAATACTGTCATTTGTTTAGTTACTGGTTTGGTGCTATCTAAATTAGAGATTTGTCTCACCGTATCTTTAACAGAAGGTGGAGCTCGATCATGTGAACCGCTTCCGCATAAACTCCAACCTGCATACCACATGTAACAATCAATTTCTAAGTATAGATAATGGAAACAAAAGCTTGAGAGAAGAAAATGTTTAATGTTGGAAGAATATATATTAACAAACCTCTCTGCATATAGGACATTTGGAACATTGTGGTGCTGCCTTAACGCCTTGGAAAATCATTACAGAAGCAGACGAGCATGCACACGCTTTACAAAATATGTGACCGCACTTCAAAGCATAGGGATTGAAAACCGTTTCCTGCCAAATCAGTCCACAAAAATATATTTATGATTCAGCTCAAAGTGAGAAAATGATTCAAACATGTAAAACTATTAGTATTATTTTCTTTGTTACCAGACATATTGCGCAAACTAGATCAAACTCAAGCTCTATTGAGTTAGGCAGCATGAGTTTCATCACTGGTTGATCTTCGTTTATATTTTCACATGAGACGCGGCCAAAAGAGTTCTTGAAGTTTCCAACTTTGTCAAGACCAGAGTTGAGATAAAAGGCTCCAAGTTCTATAAGCCAGGGTGAGTGCAAGAGCTCTATGCGCTCTGCTCGCATTTTCAACTTAAAATTCTTCCCATTCTCTGAGCCATGCACCTGAAAAATCATTTTAAACCTGTTTCACGATCATGTCTTTTTTCTAAAATACATTTTTCATTTATGCAATAATGGTAACCTTGTCATATTTCTTTAGGATTTTACGGATGGCGATAGCATTCATTGTTATGTATTGAATCAAGATATGACCCTCATGGATTAAAGCTTGTTTTTCGTCCGTGAAGCATCGGCGTAGACGCATCATGTATCTTTGCATCCCAGTGGCTACATGAAGATGGAGAAGATGCCTGACTCTTGACTTGAAGCATCCTGCTATGTCGTAAGCTTCCTTCATCAGTTCCTCAAAGAACATCTGATCACACCCTGAATTGGAACATATCACCTTTTACATTAACCATGCACCCAAATAATTATAGGAAAAAAACACTCGACACTAAGACTAGATAAGAGTGGAAACAACCCATCATAAACCTTGATCTATATTAATATGCAATATATTTTAAAATATTTAAATCATACACTTCCATTTCCATTATCGTAGAGTATTCTAACAGACTAGATATGAGTGAAAACAACCCATTATAAATTGTTTTTTTTTACGACAAGAGAGGGCAAAGAGAGAGAAGTTATACATACAAGGACAAGATTGGTATTGGCATGAATCAGACAAAGAGGTAGCCGATGAGATGATGTGTTCATCATCAGATCTTGTGGAGTTACATGTCTTGCATTTCTTTAGTACTTTCTTGAGTTTCTTATATTCAACATAACGATATTTTTCTAGGAACCACTCCTCTTCTCCATGTAGATATTCCGTGAACGTCTCTCCAAACTTCATCTTCTCAATACAAATTAACTATTGCTTAAAAGGATTAAGAAAAAAATCGTCACGGGAAAAGGAGATCTAGATATTTCGAAGCCAGTTAATTAATTACCTTTTGTCACGATAAAAGAAGAGATATTTTCGGGTGATTAATTACAACACCAGAGTCATGAAAAGATCGAGAGGCTAGCTGGCTGAGGAAGAAAAAAGCTCTTCCGATTAAAGTCACTTTGAAATTCATTGCCATTGGACTTCCTATTATTAGGGTCTTTTTACGCTTTTTCAATGTTATTTTTAGGGTTTTGTTATACGACAAATCTAAAAGCAAAGTTGCTCTGGTTACCACATCAATAGTTTCGTTTTAAACGGCATGCCAATTACGTGTGAGAAAATGGAGTGATCTAGATTGGAGGAGGAAAGAGAAAGACATAAATGGGAGGTCGAATAAGAACGTGACACGGTCACATAAGGGTTTTTAACACTTATAAAAATCCTAAAACAGACACTGGTTCTTGCTCTTTTATCCTTTATCCTTTTTCATTTTTTTTTTTTTTTCTTTTTTTCTTTAGAACCTGCCTTAAGAGACACCAATAGAGGTTGTTTTAATGCTCTGAGCCTCTAACGAATTGGATGTGCACAATATTGTCCAATTTGTTTACTCGGTGTTAACGGATCCAAACATGATATTTTACTGAGGACATATAACTTTAAGATTAATTAATTTCCTATTAATATCGAGTCTCTGAAATTTATTTGAGTTAATAAATCTTCTTGTTATTTCTTAAAGTATTAAAGGAGAGATCAATTCCATTGATATTTCCCAGTTTCATTTGTATCCAACCGTTTTATATCACATATTCAAACATTAGTGATATATTTTGGTTTTAAATGGTGACAATAAAATTTTATTTATTTCAAACATTCTTGGCTAAATAGTTATAATTATTAAGAAATAAATATATTTTAATCATTTTATTCATTGAAGTAAATATGTAAAAATAACATAATTTATGAAAAGGGGGAGTATAGTGTATTTATTGTGAAGAAACGTTGTTTTTAATACCATACTGGTGGCTAGTCGACACATTAGAATTCTCAAAAACAAAACTTAATGATGTCAAATATTCAATTTTGTCCCACTACAGACTAAAGTTTTGCTATTGTTAGTTGATGAAGTCCAAGCATGCGTTTCTCAAGAACAAAAGTTAATTTTGTCAAATATTCAATTTTGTCGCACTAAAGTTTTGCCACTTGATGAAGTTTAAGAATGCCTTTCTACTGTGAACCCACGTACTGGTATACTTAACATGATATAAAGAAAATTCAACAAGAGTATGAATGAAGTTTCAAGGAAAGCAATATTCCATGTCTTTTCACTTTGCTGTAACAACATGTCTTTCTATATAAAACTGTAAAAGTATTGAGGCTATGAGATGTTTGGAAGAATCATGAAGCCTCCACTTTACTTTTATTTATGTTAAACGAACCTTTTCTTTAAACAATGGCCTTTGGTATTGGAAGTTCCACTAATAACAAAATAAATAGATAGATAAACAAAATTGGGCTTTTCTTTATTCCCCTGCAATCACATGGATGCCAACATGAGCGGGTTTCGGACTTTGGAATCATGGGAGGCTAAAAGATCATATTTAATACTAAGTTTCAATGATGACATTACATTTTGACGAAAACATTATGGCATGTATATTGTATTATGTCGATAATGTATTCAGCGCCATGTGGGATAAAATTATAACTATAAGAAAGTTAAATAATTAATAAGAACATACAGTATTATTTAATGTATTTATGAAAAAAAATTTAAGTATTCAAAATTATATTGTTGAAAACTAAAGTTATTGTAACTTAGGAAGACGGAAATTACATACTCGTGAGTCTCAACAAATTAAAGAACTAAAATAATATAGAAAATATAAGTATTCTTTATAGAAAAGTTTGTGTTTTATATTCTATAGTACTTATATTAGATATGCTGTTACATACTACTCGGACTCTCGTCCTCATAGCATGGCAGTTTGCTATTAACAATATTTGGAGAAATCAAACCTTCAAATCATTTATAACTCCATCTCCTCTCCTACTCTTAGTGATAGGTTGGTCCGAAATCAAATCCAGTCACTTCGTTTGAAGCTAAGTTGAATTACTTGACAAAGTTGGATCTCTATGTTTGGTCAGGTTCCACGCAGGTGTATTTTTTTTTCCAATTTTTCATGGGTGTTTCCACGTTTTAGATAAAGCAATTTAACAAAACGAAAAACGATTGTATATCTATGCCTTCTCTTGTTCTTCTTTTTTTTCTGAAACACTATATATGCCTTCTCTTCTTTTTTTTGTTTAGTGGTACAAATTTTAAGTAGTTTTCACTAGTTCTGCAGTTCAAAAAAAAGTTTCACTAGTTCTATTTAGGCTACTTCTCCCAAAAACAAACTTATAAAACATTGCAAAATCAGGAGGCCGTCCGGACGAAGTAGTCCAAGTGGCAGGACGGGCCTGTGGTGACAACCACTATCCGGGTTCGATTCCTCCCATGCGGAAACTACTCTGCTTCTTCTGGACACCAAAGCGGTACTGGGTTCGATCCAGCCTAGGTAAAGCTCTCCCGGGTGAGGTGGACCGCTGCCTGACCGGGCCCAGGAGACTGACCCGCGAAGCGGAGAACCCCTGGATTATCAAAAAAAAAAAAAAAAAAAAAA
>NC_027751.1:50385179-50401250 GCF_000695525.1 Brassica oleracea var. oleracea
AAAAAAAAAAAAAAAAAAAAAAAAAAATCAGGAGGCCGAATAACTATTATACGTGAAATTTCGACTCCGTCACGTCACCTTTTTGATGCCATGAACGGTCGATGAATAAGCAATTTTGAGTTTAAGCAAAAAGTAAGGTTCTATACGCTAAGAAAAAGTTGGGTGTGTAAACTGAACTATCGGGCTTTTTCGCCAACCTCAGGACATCTACAGTGGCAGTCTATTTTTTCTTATAGTGTAATTTTTTCTCCAATAGTATTATCCTATAATAAAATTACTATATTATAGAGGAATGTCATATTTTACTCTATATTTAAAATGAGAAAGTGACATTTCTCTATACTTCACTCTATGATATATATTTCATTCTATTATAGAGTAACTCTATTATAAAGTAACACCATTAAAGCAAAAATTACACTATAAAAAAGTTATTCTATTTTGGTATAAATCATAGAAGAAAAAATAGAAGTCTCATCGGAGATGGTCTCGTACATAATCGTATATGCATATATATTATAAAGTTTAAGTATTATTCTTGTTAAAAACGTCGAACAATAACTCCCAACCATAATACTGTCAACTTTTCCGCCTCTATCAGTCATTTTCGTCGCCCTTAATATTCACACAACGATTTCTCTGCCTTTCAGTTTACTATTACAGAACATTTTGAATTCCAAGTCTTTTTATTCATTTGGATTCAAAAACTAAAATTTAGTAAGAATTTTCGTGAGTTTGGTATTGATATTATATGCCAAGTTTGCGTGAGGTAAAGTTTTACGCCATGTTAGAGGCTTAGAGCAAAGAGACCATCATTCTTCGCACATATGCTGCATAGGTACGTGACGAGTTTCCCAACGTATATTGTATCATAAAGCAATTTAAGGCCATTTTCAATGGAACTCCAAAACACTATTTTAGTGTGATTTTTGCACCAAATCATTTTCAATGAAACTGCAAAAATTACACTATTTTAGTGCAACACTAAAATTTGACACTAAATTTGGTGTTACACTATTCACCACACTAAAACAGTATTCATCCCACCAAAATACTATTCATTTATTTTATTACTAAATAAATGATAAATAAAAAACTTAATACACATAATATTATAAAATAGTTTTAGTGTGAAGTTTAGTGTTATGGTTGGAAAAGACCTTGATTTTAGTATTGAAATTACACTAAAATAGTGTGGTTTTGACACTAAAATGATGTTAGTCGTTGGAGATGCCATAATTCCAAAGGAGAAAGTTACTGCTCTATGAAAAACATAGGAGGAAGACACGCCAAACGTGATAAGCTGAAGGCATTTCCAATCTTATTCCATTTTTTTCCTTTAAAATTGAGTAAAAGTGAAAATAGAGTAAGGATTTCTCCAAACCAACTTCAAATCTCATTGCATAATAGAGTTTACTCCTTAAATGTTTACTCCTTAAATGGAGTAATCTATTTTTTTTTGTTCATCATCCATTATAGAATGAAAAATAGAATAGAGTTAAAGTATTTTTACTTTATTTTTATTTTTACTTTATTTTAGAAAAAAAAAGTTTTTTTCTCTTCTCAAAAATAAAATTCTCAGTACTTGTTTGAACATCATCTAAATGGACTAACTGGTAGGGATTGAGATGTTTTCCCTTTACACGTTTAACAATAGTTGTACAAGTATTATTTTGTTTAGGCTTTGAAAAATGGGCTTGGTAATCCTTTTGCCATTGTCCAGTAGTACAAAATAACGTTTGAGTCAACACTTTACCAAATAATTATAATTATTTACTTGAAGGTTTTGTCATCAGTGATTCACTATGTCTCCAGAACAAAACTATTTTGTCATCAGTGATTTACTATGTCTCCAGAACAAAAACATTTTGTCATCAGTGATCCACTATGTCTACATTACAAAACAAAGATTATTTGGACTTAAACAAAATTAACTGGTTATGACTTATGATCATTGTTCAAAAATAATTGTTGTCACTAAATCGCAGCAACATGTATAATTCATTTAAAATAATTTAAAATTAATTAAAATAAATCTTTCCAAATTTTCAAATTACTAAATTGAAATATTCCCTATAAATTTGTCATTAATATCACCACATGCACGCATCCGCCTTCTCTCCTAGTTATATGGGCCATAAAGAGTTGACCATATCCCCGTCAACTCTATTATTGCTGTAACCTGACATTAAAATTTAGAAAAGTTATCAGCAATTCAGATAATTTAGGTGTGGACTAAATTAAAACTCACATAAAATTTATTTTTTCCTTCTTATCTTTACTTCTATCAGTTTTTTTTAAACAAACTTTTATCAGTTTTTCTTATTTCTCCTTTTTTTGATAATTCCTAGAGTAACTAAGATTCGCTTACAAGGTGTCCATGTGTGTTTGCAGATAAATAAATAATTATTACATTTAAAAAATCTAACAGACATATAATTGACATAATAATGTGTGATTAATTTAGTCATAAAAATAATAGTGTGATTAACTGATTAAACCTTTCTTAATAAAGGATCCGTCCAATGTGAGCGATGGAATTGTGGACTTAGAAGTCAGCTTTACAAGCAATGACATTTCAACAAATGGACGTAGGATGTCAATACCAAAGACATCACCATTTGATTTGTAAACTATGTGATGTACGTCAAGCTATCAATTTTAAATTTTGTTTTCGTTGTCACGTCTTTAGCGGGAAGGAAAACGAAGGATACAATACTATCGTCGGGTCCTACTAGGCTACTAATATATCACTGTCAAAATTAAATTAATTGAAATGAATTTTCACCAAATGTCTAAAATATTACTAATAATTTATAAGCAATAAACAAGGTAATGAACATACATTTGTTCGTTTCGTAAACATGTTTTTGTCTTTGGGCTCACAATCATTAATCGAACACTTCTTTTTTTTACAAAATTTGAATATAGATATCATTTTTTACCGTGAGAGAGATGCATGTACGTAACTTTTACTTGATAGACTCTGGTGATGGTTTTTGTGACACGGAGTTTTACTGCGGCCGCTTATTTTCAGCGGATGCGGTGGTCTTGGATCGTCGACCGCTAAAGTTTCGTCTATCAGGTTGTTTTGGTTTCTAGTTCCAGATTTCCTTATTTTTTTCTATTTTGTACTAATTCCTTTATCAGTTTGATTTCTTAATCATGCCTACTATAAGATTGCTGGTTAAGTCCCGGCTCAGTCGGATTAAAAAAAATACACAAAACAACTTATTTAGTGTAAAAAAACGCCAGAAAAGAATCTTGAAAATCTGTAGCACAAACAAAATATGTAGCTCACACATTTGTAGGTAATTTGTTGTGTTTATATGATCTTCTGACATAAAATTTAGTATGCGTTACAATTTCAACCTAGTTTTTGTTTTTTGCTACGTAATCGAAAGGGATTAGCTACGTGATTCCAATGACCAAACTAACATCGGAGAATTCTGCCTCTTGATGGAAATTGATATATGCCATAAAAAGGACTTGTTGGATCACGGAAAAGAAACTAACTCGCTGGGCTAAAGCAAGATACACTTTATATTCCTGGAAGTGCATTAAAGTCTCTTACTTATCAGACTACGAAAAAAAAAGAAAAAAACAGACCATGCCACAAGTCGTGAGCCTTACCCTGACACCCAATAATATTACACTATTAAATACTATTGACATTGGAGTCTGTGTCTGTAGATATACATATGATGCAGTTACTGCTTCTTCGCTTGTACTAAAAGTTGCGTACATATCAAAAAGTCACTAAACAATTTCCCACAATTTTCTGTGGGTATAAGTTGCGAAGATTGCAACTGTTGTGTCAATCTTGTCTTCTTCTTCTAAATTATTCTGGTCACGTCACTTGGTTTATTTTTATTTAAATCAAATATATTATTAAAATCTTTTAAGATAGCGTGTTATTTTTTTGATAATAGTTTATGTTTCAATTAATTGGTAATCTCGAATTTGACAAGCATAATATACATTTTTAACAAGTTATCAAACTTTGACCACGCTGCTAATTGGATCCATTTTATTATACTAATTATTGTATCCATTTTGTTTTTATTTACCTGATTTGACTAGTTTATTTGTACTTGAAATTTATATCTGCCTATACCGTATGCAAGGGAATATGTAGCTAGTGATTGCATTAAATGGTGGCGATGAGCCCAAAATTTAAATTATTTCCGTTTTCCAAGCATTTTAAAGCTCCGTATATGTAAAAACAAGTCATGGTCAACTACGTGTAAGGAAACAAAAACTTGCTATTTATTACTCCCTCTGTTTTATATTATAAGTAGTTTTAGCAAAAAAAATATTTGTTTCACAATATAAGTAATTTTCATATTTCAATGTACATTTTTTCTTTATTGGATATTGTGTAACCAATTAAATAATGCTAGCTTTTTTATAATATGTTAAATTTATTAATTATTTTTTTTTACAAAAGCAACAATTTTTTAATATTAGTGTTTTTAACTAAAACTACCTATAATATGGAACAGAGAGAGTATAATGGAACAGCTGTTTTTAGTTAATAAAAGAATAATTACAGCAAACACATAAGCAGCCTGTCCTAATAATTAAACGAAGTAAAACTAAAACATTGACCCCAAAAAAACGAAAGTAAAATAAAAGTTGGTAAAAAAAGAAATGAAGACTCTTGAAGATAACCGAAACGGCGTCGTTGGATAGAGAATATACCGAAACAGAAAATGGAATATCTCGTATAGAGTCGCTTATAAATGCGTTTCAAAACGTATGCACTCTGTCCGTGTTCATTGGCAGCTTCAGCGCTCGTTTCACTTCCTCTCCATCTCTCTCTACATCTCCCTGAAATAAAGAGAACTTAAGAACCTCTCTTTCTCTATACTCTTCTGGTATATACTTCAAACACTTGAGCAGATCAAATCCCACCTACACAGAAAGAAGATTGTTGTATACTCATCATGTAAGTCTTTCTTTCCAATTATATTTCTGGATGTTTATGTATAGTTTGATGAACTCCTATTTTATTATATTTTCTTGTATGGATGCAAAATGATGTTAGTTAGGAGTTAGGACGATATTGTTTTTGGTTATGTTGTTGTCTCCCTCTGCCTCTTCTATCTCGGTTTGGTCTTTTGTCAGTAGTGATTTTAGTACAATCTTAATTTCATTTGTTTGTGTTTTCTCTTATTATAGATTTTTTAAATAAAATTGTGTCTTTCCAATTATCTTGGATCATTAATTAGGATACGTTTTTACGAAAAAAAATATATTTAGGATACGTTTTCTTGAAAAGTATTTGCCGGATTTTTTCCCTCATGAACAGAAGATATTTTTAATGCATGGATCAAATTATTCACTAACAAACTAATAACAAAAATAAAATTTTAAAAAGATTTTTTCAATAAGAGAAAAAATATAAGTGTGTCCGCAATTAATACAACTCGCTATCCTACTCTCACATCCATGTTTGTCTCCTCTTGTTCAGATTCAGATATCACAAGTCAACGTTTGTGGGTAACTAGAATAAATACAAAATAGAATTCGTTGAAAATTCATATATAGACCGAAATATAGATTATGTCGACGTCAAGAAACAAAAATAATAGGAAATGAATTATTATTTTGAATTTTTTTTAGAGTTGATAAATTAGGAATCAATTATTTGAATACAAGTTACACAAAATTATATTCATGTCCATATAATATCGTTTACACCTTTAAAACACTTTTGACTTAAATATCACTTAATTTTCTTTTATTTGTTTTTATATTTTATAAATGCTTAAAAGTACGTCTATATAAAAATTACTTGACGTTACTTCATAACTTTTCTAGCAAAATATAAACATGTAGTTTGCTATGCTAATGCCTTAAAATTGCAAGTTACCTCACTTTTGGTCAACACACCTTACTTTTTCTATCTGACTCGATCGACGTCAACATACTTTATGGCTTGTAATTGTGAATATCAACGATATGAAAAAGCCAAAATAAAATCCATAGTAATTTTAATCTTACATGAAATTCAAGCGGGTTTAACTGTTTCATTCTATTTGCTTTTCAAATTGCCTAACGTAGTTCCAAGTTAGGTAAATGCTTTAATGTTTGTAACAAACTCTTTCTTGTTTTGGACATACAAGTAAATGAAAGATATATTTATACTACTATTTGAAAATCTACAATCATTCAATTATATATATGATTACCTTTAGTATGGTAATATTTAAAATATTTTGGTCAAGTGGTTTTTATAATTGATAAAAAACAAAAATTTGGTACTACATTCAGAACGGTTTCTTTCTAAGTTAGACATATATCCCACATATTTCGTTCAATCGTTCTATATGATTCATAAGTCGATCTTATAACGCCCAAATATGTTACTAATATTAAGTTTTTGATGATGAAATTACAGAGGTGAAGAATAATGGCAAGGGATCAGTTACAAGTGCTGAATGCACTTGATGTAGCGAAGACACAATGGTACCACTTTACGGCGATTATAATTGCCGGAATGGGATTCTTCACCGATGCTTACGATCTCTTCTGCATCTCTCTTGTCACGAAGCTCCTCGGCCGCATATACTACCACGTACCAGGCTCCCCGAAGCCTGGAACTCTCCCTCCAAACGTTGCTGCTGCCGTTAACGGCGTTGCCTTCTGTGGAACCCTCGCTGGCCAGCTCTTCTTTGGGTGGCTTGGTGACAAGCTCGGGAGGAAGAAAGTTTATGGTATGACGTTGATGGTCATGGTCATCTGCTCTATAGCATCCGGTCTCTCTTTCGGACACGAGCCAAAAGCAGTGATGGCCACGCTCTGCTTTTTTAGGTTTTGGCTAGGGTTTGGGATTGGTGGTGACTACCCTTTGTCTGCAACGATCATGTCTGAATACGCTAACAAGAAGACTCGTGGGGCGTTTATCGCTGCGGTTTTCGCCATGCAAGGGTTTGGGATCATGGCTGGTGGAATCTTCGCTATTATTATCTCCTCTGCTTTTGAAGCTCAGTTCCCTGCCCCGGCCTATGCGGATGATGCCTTGGGGTCCACGGTATCCCAAGCAGATTTTGTGTGGCGTATAATCTTGATGGTTGGTGCTATCCCAGCTGCAATGACGTATTATTCTAGGTCAAAGATGCCGGAGACAGCAAGGTACACAGCTTTGGTTGCTAAAGACGCAAAGCAAGCTGCTTCAGACATGTCTAGGGTTCTCCAAGTTGAGATAGAGGCAGAACAACAGAAAGTAGAAGAGATCTCAAAGGACAAGTCCAAAGCCTTTTCCTTGTTCTCCAAGGAATTCATGAAACGCCATGGACTTCATTTGCTAGGCACAACATCAACCTGGTTCCTCCTCGACATCGCTTTCTACAGTCAAAACCTATTTCAAAAAGATATTTTCAGCGCAATCGGATGGATCCCTCCGGCGCAAACCATGAACGCGATTCAAGAAGTGTTCAAGATCGCGCGTGCTCAAACCCTAATTGCCTTGTGCAGCACGGTACCAGGCTACTGGTTCACAGTTGCTTTCATCGACGTCATTGGAAGATTTGCCATTCAGCTAATGGGATTCTTCTTCATGACGGTCTTTATGTTTGCTCTGGCTATTCCTTACAACCACTGGACTCACAAGGAGAACCGAATCGGATTCGTTGTCATGTACTCATTAACGTTCTTTTTCGCCAACTTTGGACCTAATGCTACAACCTTCGTTGTACCGGCCGAGATCTTCCCGGCCCGGTTCAGATCCACGTGCCATGGTATCTCTGCAGCATCAGGAAAGTTAGGTGCGATGGTTGGTGCTTTCGGGTTCTTGTACTTGGCACAAAGTCCAGACAAGGCCAAGACGGACGCAGGATACCCTCCAGGGATTGGGGTCAAGAACTCTCTTATCGTGTTAGGTGTGGTTAACTTCTTGGGCATTCTGTTTACTTTCTTGGTGCCTGAATCTAAAGGGAAGTCACTTGAGGAAATGTCCGGTGAAAATGAGGAGAATGAGAACAGCAACAGCGATAGTAGAACGGTCCCAATAGTTTAGATGATAATACCTCTTTTGTGAAAACTTATCTTCTTCTCTTCTTTGTCTTAATATAGCAACTCGAGTTGTTCTTTGTGTCATCTGCTGATGTCATGTCTAAATGGTTAATAATTTTAACAATTCTGTAGAGTTTTTAAGGAAAATATATGATGAAAAATCAAAGAGTAAACTGGAAGAAAATTGGATTTGACTTTTACCATCACTTCAGTTTTATTCATTCTGTCAAATCTCCTAGATTAATAACCCTCGTTTTAAGCTAGAGGATAAGGAAGTATATATATAATGCCTAGAACACTCTGTTCTCGAAGCATTTGCACTAGGTTTCTGAACAACTTGAACTGATCCATTCATGTTCTTTTTTTTTTTTGACGATCCATTCATGTTCATGAGCATGGAAGGCCAATATTAGATGTATGATATGAATTTTTTTTTGGCAAATCTGAACTTTGATTGGTTTTGGAATACTGTATATACTTTTCCTGTTGGCATTCTTGGTATCAAGTCTTGATGATAAAGATATATACATTTTGTGACATATACGCATTCTATTTTATTGGGAAAGATGGTAATTTGAAGTAAAACTACATAAATGCGATCGCAAGTTTTTTCAATAAAACAGAGCACTAGAAGCTTCAATAACAGAGTTTATTTAGGCCAATGTGGTTGTAAGAAATGTAGAAGAAAGTGTTTTAACCTAAGATTATGGAGAAGTATACAAAAGGAAGCTTGTCTTAGCTCATTTCTTCTTTGTCACATATCACTGATAATTCTTTTGGGAGAAATCAAATCGCCTCCTTGTCAAGAGACCACTTTTTTTTTTTTTTGAATCACATGTCAAGATACCACTTTAATTCTCAAGATTCATTTTACAAAAAAGAACAAAAATGTCAGCCAATTTTTTTTACCAGTCTATTAGAGATGAATCATAAATATTTTAAGATCAAATATGGTATTTAATGAAAGATTATACTACTAATATATTTCGTTTTTTTTTGTCAACTACTAATATATTTCATAACAAATAGAAACTATGTATTTTTTAATTGTACTCCCTCCGTTTTCAAAATTTCACAACAAAAAAAATTGTAATAAATTCAATATATTTTATTAATATACATGTGTAAAAACTCAAAAGTATACATCTTTTGAAATAGAAAGAGTATTATTATATTCTTTCTTCCTGATCAAATAATACAAATAAAAGGAAGTTTTATTTAGGAAAAATGAACATGTAAGACTCTGACCAGAACGTATAATTTTATATAACAAAATTCCATTTCTATTTGGATTCTTTGACCAGAAAAATGGATACACTACAGTTACGACACAAATTAATAACCATAATATATTTACTACTTTAAATGACAGCCCATGGTCTCTATAAACTGGCACATTTTATCTTTCAATTGCATAAAAAAGATACTACGGAAACATGAGTCGTCTCTGGTGCTTTTTGCTTATCATTACATTGTGCGTGGGGTTAAATAATGCGGGATTGATGGAGAAAAACTCCGTACACGTCAAAAACTCTCTTGGTCCCAACAATATTCTCAGGGTCGATTGTTCATCAAAAGATGACTTTCTAGGCGTCCACGATTTGAAGCCTGGACAAACCTTTGATTTTAGTTTTAATGACAGTATCTTCAAGACCAAATTCGATTGTACCTTAGCGCAGGGACAGGGTTTCATTCATCAGGCAAGCTTTAGAGCATATGAAGGTGGTGGTTTCATAGTTCATTACGGCAAGAAGAATTTTTGGGATGCTAGAGAAGATGGAATTTACTTTACACATGGTAAAGAAACTCCCAAGTTAGAGTATAAGTGGTCATAATCCTCAAATGAAGTGGAATTTAGAGTTTTTGTTTTGTTTTGTTTTAACGGCAATTTCTCATCTCTTGTTCTTGTAGAACAACGTATCGAATAAAATTTATATTGCAATCGCATCTGTGACTTTTGGTGGGTATGAAAAATTGTGTTTGTTAAGAACAAATACAATACTAGAACTTCAATATATATACATATATAACCTACTAGTTCTATATAATTTGTAGTGGTTTTGGATTAATATGAGCTTAACTACTTTTTGTATTTTTTTCATGTAGATAAGTTCTACTGAAACGTGTCTTTGGTGGATCTCTTTCTAGAAAACTTTTAATTTCTGTTTGTTCAAGTTAGTAACTGATGTATTGTATGTAAATGTAACAAAATGACTGCCACGACTTAAGAAATTTTGAAGAAAAACTCTGTACATTTCAAAAGCGTATTATAACTTTAAAAAGCGTATTTAATTTGCTGGAAAGTATTATAGACAGTGACTGCAAGACTTCCAAAACTTAAGACCCACCAACATATTTACATAATGAGAGCATTGTTGTTTGTTTATCCCTATTACCGGAACTGTTCAAGAGTCTGGGCAGTGTTGTTGTTCAAAAGCTTCATCATGAAGTTAAACCTGGTGTCAGGAGATGTCTTTGGCTGTGGCCAACTCGCTCCTTCAGGGATCTTGATGCTTCTGTAACCTTGATCTTTATAAAGTTTAGTGGCTCCTAAGTTGCTGAGCTCACAGTGAAGTCCAACAGCTCGACACCCCCAGCTCTTAGCTAAAGCCTCTGCTTTCCATATGAGTCTCTTTGCTATCCCCTTGCGCCGAAAACTCTCTCTAACCGCCACGTTCGATATGTAAGCAATCCCCGTCCTGAAACACAAAGGGGCAATATATGAATGAACAAAACCAAGAGTATCAACCAACCGTTCCAACCACCACCACCAAGCAAACCTTCTCTGGCGGAGAGGACCTTTCCTTGGAAGGTAATCCGCGACGGTATCAACAGTCAAGATCCCAGCTACATAGCCTTTGCTAAGACTAATCTTTGCATCGAAAGCACCAATCTTGAAACCTTGGCTACCGATGCAGATGGTTTCATCAACCGAGCTACCTATCACAGCGACTAAGCAGATCCTCTGGCACCCTGGTGGAACAGAGAACCCCATTATCATCGCCATCAACCTATCGACTCTCAGGACAATATCAAGAGGGAACGAGTATCCAGGGAAGAAGGAGCTGCAATGAGTCTCAGCCACTTCCCAGCAATCCTCCAACCTCGCTTCCCGTACAACGATCTCAGGTGAAACCGCTGGGAAAAGATCAGCTATTTGACTTGCATTGCATACTCCTACTACACACACAAAGAGAGCAACTTTATGAATCAAAACCCAATCATGTTCTCCTAATACACAAACATATCCATAAAGAATATAACTTTATCATCCACTGATGAAAAATCAAACCTTTACTCCTAATTAAAAAAAAAAGACCATACAAACATATACATAAAGAGAGCAACTTTGAATCAAAAACATCAAAAAGTTCCCTACTTTGAATGGTGGGTCCAACTCTTGAGTTCTCAAAGCCTAAAAGTGGATCAGAAACCTGATTTTGAAGACGGAGTGTGAGAAACAGAGCCCGTCGGGGAGAGGAGGAAGAGAGACGAGTGGTTTCTCGGAGGAGAGAAGTGAGAGATTCCTGAAGAGGAGGAGGAGAAGCGGTTGTAGTTGATCAAAGCCGCTGGAGATATCTCCGTCGTCGCCAACGGTGGTGTGCTCCGCATTTTTTTTTTTCTCCCTTCCGCCTCCTACTCTCGCCCAACCCTCTCTCTTTTGGAAACAACAAACCGGCCGGTTCAACCGGCTAAATCGTCACTGGTAATCTATATAATAATCTTTTTATCCGGTTTATCTCGGTTCCACCAATAAAATCATACTATCATCATGATGTCAACACCAACTACCATCTTCTAGCATCACCAACTGTGTAGGCTCCTATAAGTTTCAACTGGATTCATGCACAAATCATATGGAACTGAAATGGTTGTACCCCTGTGAGCTAGTTTGGGAACGAGAACACGTAATTTGAGGTCATTTCTCCTTTTTTTTAACAACTAACTCGTTATCTATCTATTTATTGTTACATGTAAAGAAAAAAAAAGTAATATATACACCATGAAAAAGAAAAGAATCATTTGATTTTCAAATGCATAATATAGTGTAGGTATAGTTTTTTGTCAAAATGTTGTACTGAAATGAAAGAACCATTTTTTATTGTATGAAAATATAAGGGATAAACAATTCATTTACATATGGCATTATACTACATATTACATGATCACGTTGTAAAGAATTATAAAGAAATCCTACGAATTTGGACCTAGAGAAAAATGGAATTGAGCATTGAAGATTCCAAAGCTAAGCTTCTCAACATCTCCTCCTTGGCAACATATTTTTTCTTTAAGATCGAAAGAAAAAGATACATATTTTCTTATAAAATAAACAATACAATTTGATGAACCCACGAAAAAATGAAAATTATTACCACTAGCGATTGAACTTTCTTAAGTTCCTTCTCTTTCAACACCATTTTTCTTAGAGATATTTCGCCATGATACATGATTAACACTTATCTTATTTTAACACACAAATAAAGATCTTAACAAAAAAAAAGACAACGAACGTTTTTACAATGCACAAGGAATACACTTGCTCCTCCCTTCTAAGATGGCGAAAGAACATGATGGATGTAATGCAGTGGCTTGGCTAGAAAATCATACCTCACAATCCAGTATTGAGATTCAAACAAGAACATGCTAATTGTTGTTGTATCTAACAATCGATCATATATATTGATAATTTATGCAATGATAGACTTACCACTAAAAATATGAGGATCAATTGGAACGTAAACACTGCATAACAAGAGACGACATTTTTCTATTGTTTTGAACTCCAAAAAGATTTCAACTCTTTCAGCATATCTTACACTTTCAAATGTAGTACAACTAAAAAAACTCTCAAGACTTAATGCTTTAATTAACATCCCCAAGACTCAATGAGTTACTAATTAAGTATCTTCTTCTTTATCATCCTCCTTAATTACATAAGGATCTCAACTTTATAGGATTTCAGCCTCTCGAGTAAGCTTCTCAAATTCTTGTTCTTCGGAAGACGTTTTCATGTGAGATCAAAAGAAAAAGGTTAGTTTTCTTATAAACAATTGATATAGTGTGCATTTATCCAAAATAAACTCAGCTTTACCCTTCCAATGAATCTTAATGCCATGTCCCTAAGAAAGAAATATAAAGTTTATTACAGGTAGATCCAGAAAAAAAAAACAGAACTCAAAAAGTAGAATGATAAAAATGAAATACATACACTGTCTAACGCACCGCCATGGGCTCGAACTATCCCTTTAGATTCTAGAGAAGGATATTTAGCCTTTTAGAAACCCTTTTTGTTGCATGGGCCTTTTATGATCTTAGAGTTGGACCGGCTGTAAGTGGAATTCATATCCTTTTCCAGCTGCGAGGTTTCATAATAATTAGTTGTTAATACAACTTATATACAATGAAAGAACAAATTAGAAATATAACATGTATGGCCCATTTAAATAGAGCTCGATCTGTGGGAGTTCCAGTAACTTCTTGGTTATCCTTCAATCACCCCAAAAAAATACAAATATTACAGTCAATAGGATTATAATAATAATAGAAAGAATATATTATCTTAAATTTACCTCAAGTTCACACACCCAGGACAAGATGAGTTGTGATAAGTGGCATCAAGTTATAAGAAAATATGAGCATACCTTTGGTCACTGTGGTCTTCTGGGGACTCGCCTTTGCCTTGTATTCGTCATCATGAAACTCTCGTTGGGTCCATTGTGCATGTTCACGAGTGAACTGTTACGTTTAACATAAGCAATGATGAGGTCATGACAAATTTGGTGTACAAATTTAGTTCATGACAAGATTTAAATCCAAGCTAATAAGTTTACGGTTTCCAAATTTCATTTCTATCATTATGTTATCTCCACTTGATTAAAAAGATTGTTTAGATTTGTCAGCTTAGAATCTTGACAAAACCTTACATTTCAAGATAACTTGTTTAATATTAGCAATAATGGGTTAGTCACAAACTTGTGAATATCTTAGAGTTCAAAAACCCAAAACCATCATTTTTACAATAAAGGAACACAAATGACAAATAATTTCCAACAAATTTTTGTAGTGAAATATTATTATGATAGATTAGATATTTATCAGACTTTTTTATGAGTGTATTGGGAATTTGGTTGTTCATTTTCATATATATAATTTATTTTCTTTCACTTGTGATAACATTCTAAACGATCAAAGGCTCGTTGAAGGTTGAATTTCATGGTTCAAATTCGTGTGTTTAATACATTCCACATTCATGATGATACTTTGGATTATTGGTTCATAATACATTCAAGGTGAAATCTTTTTATTCAAATTCGTGTATTTAATTTATGTCCTCCTCATATTCTATTAGATTTTCCACACTTAAGAAATCGGAAATTTTTTTTAATCAAAAAGAAATATATGATTTAATCAACGATGTAACAAATCACATAGTAGCATGAATGTTACATAAAGGGAATTGCAAAAATGGGATAGAAATAGATGCAAACACACATTGAAAATAAATGGTGAAAAATAAAGCAGCTAGTAAAATAAATTTCGTTTTTTCTTCTTCTATTTACCAATGTTTGTGTGAGAAGTGATAATGCAGTGACACTGCAAATTGTGCTATCAACTAGAGTGGTTCCATCAGCCACATACACTTACTTGTGGAGGTTTCATACAGGTGGATTCAGTGCCACTTTTTCTTCTTTAGTCACTTGGAACATATTGCGTCAACGCTCTCCAACGGTTGAGTGGCATGAAGTAGTCTGGTTCAGGGAAGAAATTTCCCGCTGCTCCTTTATCACCTGGTTGTCTATGTTAAGGAGACTTCCCACTAAAGATTGAGATTAATCTCTTGGGGGACCAGTTGTTCCTGATATGTGTGTGTTGTGTTCTTCTCAAGTTGAATCTCACCAGCATCTCTTCTTTGAGTGTTCTTATGCTGGTGCTATCTGGTTTATTGACCGTTTAGCTAATGTTATTTTTCAGTTTTCTTACTTCCTATTGTAATAAGTTGGTCTTGCAACATGTAAAACTCAGAAAATAGTTATAAATTTTAACATTTTGACCCAAAGAAAAAACAAATCTAGAAAACTAAATGAGATGAAGAAGAAGACAACAATAGACGTACCTCAGCAACTGTAGCATTGTTTTCATTAAGAGCAAAATGAGTTGAATCAATTTTGAATCTCACCTTAGAGAAAAGTATGAGCTTCTCCATCAAAGCAAACAAGCAATTGAACCGAACAAACCGAACGAAATCATCCGGTTATTTAGCTGAATCAAGTCGGCTCGGGTTTACTAAAAGCCCAAAAAGAGACCCGCTTTTCTCTTAGAGCAAACTCACATGTTTTGCCGAACCGAACCGAAATCATCCAGTTATTTAGCTGAATCAAGTCGGCTCGGGTTTACTAAAAGCCCAAAAAGAGACCCGCTTTTCTCTTAGAGCAAACTCACATGTTTTGCCGAACCGAACCGAAATCATCCAGTTATTTAGCTGAATCAAGTCGGCTCGGGTTTACTAAAAGCCCAAAAAGGATCCAATTTTCTCTTAGAGCAAACTCACATGTTTTGCCGAACCGAACAGAAATCATCCGGTTATTTAGCTGAATCAAGTCGGCTCGGGTTTACTAAAAGCCCAAAAAAGGATCCGCTTTTCTCTTAGAGCAAACTCACATGTTTTGCCGAACCGAACCGAAATTAAACGGTTATCTGGCTTAAACCAAAACGGTTCACTAGAATCCAACCGGTTCGGATTTACAAAAAATATCCGCGTTTCCTTTAGAGTAGGAATGTCAAACAGGTTGATCCGTCCCGTCCCGTCCTGTACCGCAGCGGGCTCGTCTTCGAGCGGGTCACGGCGGATCAGGCCCGCGCGGGCTGCGGTCCTCAAAATGGCTGACCAAACCCGTACCGCAAAACATGTAGGCCTTTGCGGATCGGCCCGCGGGACATAAAATTACAAACGGACATATGGCTCCTAAACGCTTCAAGACATGATTCAGGACGCTTTATCAGTTTCTTGACTCATCAGTAAGTGAGTTTAGTCGAGGATTGAACTGGATAAGG
>NC_027751.1:50401277-50401676 GCF_000695525.1 Brassica oleracea var. oleracea
GCAAAACATGTAGGCCTTTGCGGATCGGTCCGCGAGACATAGAATTACAAACAGACATATGGCTCCTAAACGCTTCAAGACATGATTCAGGACGCTTTATCAGTTTCTTGACGCATCAGTAAGTGAGTTTAGTCGAGGATTGAACTGGATAAGGCAATACACTTGTTAGTTTAAGATTTTAGTTGGATCAAAACACTAGTTTATTTACTTTTGTTAGACTCCATACATTTTAAAAATAAACAATACTTTAGTTGCTGAATCCAAATATTATAACTCATAAGTTCATAACAAATGCTTTAGTTTTCTAGATCCAAAATTAAATAAAACCAACACTAAATCAAAGATGCTAATCCCAAAAACAAATAAAAAGAAAACACCAATCACACTTCTTGTTCTTAA
>NC_027751.1:50401718-50418833 GCF_000695525.1 Brassica oleracea var. oleracea
CTCTCTCTCTCTCTCTCTCTCTCTCTCTCTCTCTCTCTCTCTCTCTCTCTCTCTCTCACAATGTTTTAGGCGAAAACAAAAATGGGGACTTAGGGTTCGGGTCTTCAAAATCCCGCAGGTTAAGCCCATCCCGCTTTTGACCCATCCCGCTTTCGACCCATCCCGCTTTCGACCCATCCCGCTTTCGACCCGTCCCGCTTTGAACCCGTCCCGCGAGGCCCGTAATTTTGCGGGCTTACCAAATGGAGGCCCAATCCCGCCCCGCAGCAAGCCTTTACGGGCCAGGTCCGCGGTCCAGGTCCTTGATTGCCATCCCTACTTTAGAGCAGAGCGAAGAGAAACTAGGTATTATCCTTGGCTGAACCTGTTCCCCATGAAAAATATTCTGCCAAAAGAACCTGCATATCAGGATTTATAGGAAGGTATTTTTGGACATATTGTTTTCTTTTGCAGAAGCTATTTTCGCTCAAAAAGTCAAAAGTTCTCACCAGAAGGTCCAGTTCCAAGTATCCTTCTTTGACAGAACCAGACCACTGTGTGTTTCAAAAAAAAAAAAAAACCAGACCACTGTTGAACAGTTTGTATCATTAGGGCAAACCATTCCAAGAAATTGAGGTGTAATTTATCAATCAGTTATTTTATATACATATATTATCCATTGCAAACCAAATTAAAATTACTTCAAAGAGTCCTCCATCATCTCTCGAACAAAGGTAAATAAATAAATAAATAACGATTTCTATCATTTGTGCAACAATTTCTCTTTGTTGAAGGCTTAACACTATCATCGGCGGCCACGCCGGGAGGGACGCCTATTAAAAAGAAGTACATGAGTCGTCCGGAATGCTTTCCTCGAACGTTTTCGCTTTGAAATCTGCAACATGTGTATTGAAGAAATGAGTATTTTGGAGACATGATGTCTTGGACTGTGAAAACCAATTAAAACCAATTTTCATCGATTAAAACTTGCCTTTGCCAATGAATCCTCGTCCTCGTCGTGGGGACTAGACTTGATAGTAAGAATCTTGTAACGCTCCGACCCGCCCACGGTTAAGGGGCCACCCACGCCCGCTCTCTTGGCCCGTGAGCCCCATCCCATCTGACGGTTGGTCCGTTAATTTTCCAAACGCTCGAAATCATTGTTTACTGACCCTGCAATCACCACCCGGCCTTTTCCCATGCTTTGGCCTCACTCGCACGCTATCGCGAATCACTTCCCGATAGGTCACCCATCCTTCCACTACTCCAGCTCAAGCACGCTTAACTTTGGAGTTCTTTCAGGATGTGTTCCGGAAAAGGTAAGTCAACTTTGGTGATATAGGTAGTCAAATCAATTCTCTTAAGCATTTTCACATATCACAACTCGGGATGTTACAAATCTCATGTTGAGAAACTCTCAAATAGTTAGACAATGAAAAATGCAAACTGATAGAATCAATCAATCAAGCAAGAGAGTTGATGAGGGATGAACTTACTCGTCGTTTATGTTCTTCAGAGGAGAGATGTCTGGTGAAATCTGTAACGCTTAGGTCAGTAAAGTAGCATGCATCGCAAAGAAACGACGAGGCAGAGTCACCCGAAGCAGTGCACTTGCGAAGATCATAACTTGTTATCGCCTGAGACCTAGCCAGTAGGGTTTGCCAGAGCCACTCTGCAGTATGGTACAGACATGACATACTCGGAGGAGTATATGTACGTGCCAGAACAAGGTTGTAGTAACACCTTTGTTGATCTGCAGAAAGGAAGGGAGACGTGTGTTCCAGTTCATCAGATATGAGCATTAATGTAGCTGGTGGTGGATTACGCACTCTGAAAAGCGTCAAATCCATATAAATACATATGCCTACCCTCCCTGTATGAATAAAGGCAAGGGACAGTTGAAGAAACCAAACTCTTTATAAAATAAATAAATTCAGGAGGATTAATAACAAACTGGTGTGTTGAAGAAAGATTCCAGTGGAAGAGAGGCCTTGCAGGACGTGAGGATGTGCATTTCCCACCACACCGCCGTTTTAGCATTCGCATACTCAGGCGCCGCCTTACTCATCATTTATACCCTTTTTTTTTTTACAAGCTCAAGTTCTCGATCTCGATCTCTAGCTTAGCTTTATTAGGGTTTTCCTTCCGACTTGTAAAATATATATGCACCAACTCATGGGCCGGCCTATCTAATGGCCTATAAAAAACAACTCCTAAACCTAATGACAGCTTCAAGTACATTGGGATACTGCCACAGTTATATGCAGAAATTTAGATCAAATATATTCATCTCCAAGCTCCTTTTGTCTTTGACAGATTCCATCTGGAAAAGAAAGAAACAGTTACATTATAATTCTCCAAACCAACCCTAAATACCCACAAGCAGTGTTGGAAGCAAAGAATCGTTTTGTAATGTTTATTTGAAGGAAATTACACTAACTGAAACACTGGCAATAAAGTAAAATAGCCAGAATCTAAGGCCGAAACCCAATGTATAATCCTGCCAAGCATAGAAGTCCCTCATTTGCCGTCTCATAACACAATTTTCTCTCTCTCTCTCTTTACCAATTGGTTGTGGACCAACAAATCTAGACTAGAAGAGTAAATAAGCATACAAAGAGATGAAGAAGAAGAAGAGAGAAGAGAGAAGAGACTAAATACCTCAGGAATCGCAGGCTTTGAACCTCACCTAGAAAAAAAAAGCAAATCATTTTTAAGGAAGTGCAAAACCAAGAAGATACAAGACCGTAAGAGCAACTCCATCAGTAGATCTTAGAGGAGGCACTAAAGTAATTAAGGGAAAAAATTAAATCATAAATGGTTTTATTAGGTAGGAGCGCTCCTTTATTAGGTGATTTAAGGAGTGGTAAAGATCCCAGACGTGGCAGCAAGGGGTTGGTTGGGTCATTAAGACGAAAGGTCTCGTTTACGGTTTGTCTTTTATTTTTATTTTTCATCTTCGATGTCATCGACATCTTTTCCTCTTCTCTCTCTCGAAATTTCCTTGACCATGATTGATCCGTTTTTTTTGTCTGTGATTATGTCGTTTTCTTGTGTGATATCGTCTCCTATCACTGGGTCTTCCTTCCTCGTCGATTCTGTCAAAATCTCCAACGGAGAAAACGTTTGATTCGTTTCACCCACTTCGTCGATGTTCTCCTCCGGACTCATCCATCCAATCAGCACAAAGGTTCGGTTTCTTTTTTATTTTTGTTTATGTGAATTGAATCCCTTTGTCGATTATTTTCCAAAATTTTGTTTGGATTATGAGATTTGCCTCTGTCTATCAGGAAAGATCGATGGGGAAGTGGTGGTTTGAAGTCGCGAGGAACGGACTATGATGATGAAGAGAGTATCTTCCGACAACTGTGGATACGGTATTGGTGGTCCAATCCGACAAAGGTCATTCCTTTACGCTGTTTTATTTGATGATTTAAAATTTTATAAGAGTTTTTCTTGAGTTAGAAGTTTGAGTAGATTTTTGTGTTGATTCAAAACAGTTGATTGATTAAATCTTCATTGTCTTAATTGTGAACTAAGAAGTGTCTTGTGTTTTGATTTCAAACACAGTTGGAGCTGCGTGGGAGACAGTAAATGAGAGCAAAGAGACAGTAAATGAGAGCGTGGAAGACAAAGGTCTTGCAGGGAGCAGCAAGATACAGAGGTCACACAAAGACGTCAAACCATCTATCTTTAAGTTCATAGGTAAGTAGAGACAATCCTTTAATGAGTGTTAGACATTGTTTAGGTTGGAATTAAATGGTCTTTAGGAGTAGATACATTTATTGGCATTGTTTACGTTAGAATTAAATGGATTTTTGAGGTGTTTTGGTTGTTTTATAATTAGGTAGATACATTGATGAGCATTTACACGAACAAATCCCATACTCTCATTAAGTTTGCTTTAAAAAGTGACTAACTTTCCCTTTCTCAATTCATATTTCTTTCATTTCTGTGGAATTCATATCTCTTCTATTATCAGAAGAAGCTATATTTCTTTTTTTTTAGCCTAACCCATGAATTCAAAAGGTGATTACACACTAATCTCCATGATTCTTCTTAAACCCATATTGGATTTAAGATAAATCATGTAGAGAAATAGATAAGAAATCAACAATAACACAAGAACATAACAATCAAAATCCAAGAGATGAACTTCTCAAGAGAGTTTTTGTGTATTTCTCAACAGATCAAAAGATAGATCCCTCCTGGTGGCTTCCAGAGTATTAAAACATAGGTTTAGAAAATAAAAACGTGCATAATGAAATGACCAAAAGGCCCTTAAGTAAAATAGAAAATCGACCCAACAACAGACGCGGAGCGACCTCGGCATGTCGCTCCGAGAGGTCGCTCTGGCCTTCGGGAGCGACCCCAGTGGATCGCTCTGAGAGGTCGGTCCGGGCTTCACTTCGTGTCGTCTCGCCATAGAGACGCGAGCGACCTCGGGGTGTCGCTTTGGGAGGTCGCTCCGAGAGGGGTGTGAGATGCGAGCGACCTCGGCGTGTCGCTCTGGGCAAGTTGCTTCACGGGGTGAATATGGCGAGCGACTTCACGGGGTCGCTCCAGCTAGGTCGTTCTGAGAGGTGCTTTGGAGCGACCTCATGACGTCGCTGCGGAACCTCGCTCCCCTGCTCTGCTCGTCCAATGATCACATATTTCACCTCATTTGAGCTCTAAATGCATCCAAATAGCCCCAAGAACTCCATGTGGCACTCCAACACCTGATAGAGACTCATGTATGCAAAATGTAACCTAAACATGGCTAAATCCTAGTCTATATGATCAAAATGCACATGGATGAAATGAGCAGAAAGCAATTGCGTTTTGGAAACGAATTGCTGCTTATTTTGGTTCAAGTCCACAGCTTGCCGGTTACCAAAAGAGAGACACAACTTGCTGTAAATCGAGGTGGGGGAAGATTAATGAGGGCGTGTGCAAGTTTGTTGGTTGCTATGATGCTGCAACCAAACAAAAATCGAGTGGCCAGAGTGAGGATGATGTACTGAAGATGGCTCATGACATTTTCTTCAATGATTATAAGAGCAAATTCACACTTGAGCATGCATGGTTGGAGTTGAGGCATGATCAAAAATGGTGTGGAGGTCTGGCGAGTAAAGAGAATGTGAGCTCTAAGAGAAGAAAGCTTGATGATCAATCACCACAGTCATCAACGTCAGTGCCATGTAGCCTTGGAGGAGATGAACCAACGGCTCGGCCTGCTGGTGTCAAAGCTGCGAAGGGCAAAAGTAAAGCGGCTGTGAGTAAGGGTAAGACTTCTGAAGCAGAAGGGAAGTTGTGTGTTGACTTTCAGAACATGTGGGAGATCAAGCAAAAGGATTTTGTATTGTGATGAATATGATGAGCAGTCGGAATCAAATACGTGATAACAAAATACATCAACGATTGAAAGCTGATTTGGTAGAGAATATCTGGCAAAAATTTGGAACAAATCAAGATTTCAACTAATCAGCGTTTTCTCGTTTACGATTTGTATTTGTATTTTTAATATACTTTTATGTAATTTCTTTTAAAAGTTTTATGTATATTTTTATTTTAAATCATTTTATTTAAAATTTTTTTTAAGAACCCCATAGGGATTCTCCCAATGGAGGAAAAGAAAATTATCTCCCCTAAGTAAGGTCCTAAACTTGTAAGTCACATTATATATTCTTAATTTAAGCATTAGGACCTCTAATGGGTCCTAATGGATGGAGATGGTCTAACAAAGCAATCCTGTCAACAAAACGAACCGGAATAAACCGGTTATCTACCGGAATCCGAATCGGGTCGGAATTTACAAAAAGGCCCCAAAATCTCTTTTCATTTTGTAACAACAACAAGCAATCTTGTCGTCAAAGCGAACCGAAATAAACCGGTTATCTAACTGAATCCAAATCCCTTTAGAGCCGAACAAACCCAAATCACGGGAGCAAAAAGAGAAACTCACCGGTGGTCATGCGGAACCCGCCTCCACCTCCGTCCCCAACGCCGACGACCTCACCGTCACGTTCCATCGAGAAAAGGAACTCTCTTCCTAGAATCGGTCAGAACTTCCCGGAAAGAGCAATCCTCGCCGCCTTAAAAGAGCAATCATGTTCGATATGCCTTGAAAACCTAACCCACCGACGCGCCGCCGTGATCCCGTCGTGCAGGCACGGGTACTGCCTCGGTTGCATCCGCAAGTGGAGCGGCGTCAAGAGAACCTGCCCTCTCTGCAACGCTCGTTTCGACTCCTGGCTCGTCGTTAACGATCTCGCTTCTAGAACATTCCGCGAGGAGCGCTTACCGCTTCTCCGTGATCGCCAGACAGTGACTTATCATCGTCGGAATATCATCCCTTCCGGTCGCCGGAGGTTTCTGTTCTCTCTCTCTCTGTGATCATCTCAAAGTTTGCATCTTTTTGATTTGCTTGTTTGTTAGGACGATTCCTAGGTCAACGGATGTGTTGGAGAGCTCTAGCTCGAGAAGGTCAAGGCCATTGCCGTGGAGGAGATCTTTTGGACGGCCTGGTTCGGTTCCTGATCATGTTATCTTGGAGAGGAAGCTTCGCTGGCGAGCTAGGTTGGTTTGATATTTACTTCTCGCAATTGTGTTCAGTTTGTTTTCGAGTTTCTAACTAGTTTCGTTTTGCTCTAAATGCAGCATATACGATAGACAACTACGAGCTGTTCGCTTGCATTCTAGGTCAAGCTTACTACTGGTAACTTTCTATGTGCTATGGTCGATGATTGCACTCTTGGTGTGTAATCTTTGTAATTGTGCAGGTGAATGATGATCACACTAAGGCGAGGATAACTGAAAGAATCGAACCGTGGATGAGAAGAGAGGTTCAGGCAGTCCTTGGAGATCCCGATCCTTCAATCGTTGTTCATTTTGCATCGGCCCTTTTCATCAAAAGGCTTGAGAGAGAGAATAATGGACAATCAGGGCAGGGAGGAGGGATACTAGTGGAAGACCAAGTCTCCTCCTCTCTTGGAATATTCTTGGGTGATAAGGAGGATATCTTTTGGCATGAACTGAGGTAAGGATCAAGTAACTACGGATTGAGTTGTTGCAATCTACAAGGGCAGTGGCTTGTCAGTATAACCGGCGTTTGATTATGGAACTGATACCTTTTGGTTTTGACGTTCATTTCTGATGAGAACGTTTTACAATTATTTTTCAGATGTTTCGCTGAGAGTAGCCTCACGATGGAAACATACGATGCAGTAGTTGAGTACAATGAGGTGGAGTAGTGATGGCAGTAAAAAAGAGGTAAATGAATTGTTTGGGATGTTAACCGAATCTGTATGAAAACCAGTTTCACTATATTCTCTGGCTGTTGAAATTGGTTTTGAGATTTCAATATTATGTATTTGCTCGCAGATAACCCAGGATTACGCTATATATATATATATAGAAAGACTTATGATGACACTGTTGGTGTCTTGGAAGTTGAAGAACAAGTGTAAGGTCGCCAGTAGGTAGGTAGGAAGATGTTGAGATGATAGAAGTTTAGGTGTGTGTGGTCTCTTCTCAAATAGATGAGTGACACTTAGTGGAAAGAAAACTGTAGTTAACCCTCCAATGTTATTGAAATGCAACGCTTTTCCTCACCTCATCAATGTTTCTTAGCTTTGGAGGACCACCCCACCACCTTGTTCAACTACATTAATTAAAAAAGGTAACTATTTTTGAGTCGTTTCATCAACAATTGTTTATACTAATGATGTCATTGTATCATTCAGATATGGTATAGTGCGTGTATGACGTGTAGTTTAGAACTATAACGAATGTACGTTACGGCCGGCCCATAAGGAAGCTTCTTTGAAATAGAATAAGAAACGGAGATGTCATTATCATTTAAGCCCTTACCTTAACGGCTACGACTAGAGGTTATGGGGTGTGAATAAATAACCAAAAAAAAAATGAAGGAAACAACGTGTTATCGAATTTCACTATTACAATAGTGAGCAAGCAAGAGGCTTGAAGACAAAAAAATAAAAAAGCGTATATGGGTTGGTAAGCGGCAAATCCAGCTGCCAATGCCTATTTGACTTCCCTATGAGATCATGGTGAGCTCGTCTTCTTCTTCTTTCTTCTCTCTCTCTCTCTCTCTAAAAGTTATTGCTTTAAAGATCTCTCAATCATGAACATGAAGATCCCAATCACAGCATTCCATTCCTCCTCATGAATACTTCTACATCAGGTTTCTTTCTCAACATGGTTTGGATTTGTGTTGGAACATAGGAACTTAACTTGCTTGATTTGCTATTGTCTTATCATTTCTCAACGTGTCTTTCATTGTTGACTTGGTTTCGTGTGTCTTTTATCATTACAGTGAGGCGATTGGTTTCCTCAAAGACAATGAAATGTTTCCACTTCAGCAAAGACAAATCTCAGGATGAAGTCAAGACTAAAAAATGTGATTCAATACAATCTTCTTCCATCGCCAGAGGAGGATCAGGAGGGTCTGAGTTTAACTCACAAACAAGTACTACCACTACTACTACTTCCTTACACGTCCTCTCTGAGACACACATTAACAACCTCAAAGCATTCCCCCTCGATGACCTCAAAACCGCTACCAACAACTTCAACAGGTCCTTGATGATCGGCGAAGGCGGCTTTGGTGGCGTGTTCCGCGGCATCATTCAAAGCCCTGAAGACTCTCGTAAAAAGGTCGAAATCGCAGTGAAACAGCTCAGCAGAAGAGGCTTACAGGGGCATAAAGAATGGGTGACAGAAGTGAACGTGTTGGGTGTAGTGGAGCATCCGAATCTCGTGAAGCTGATCGGTTACTGCGCTGAAGATGATGAGAGAGGGATCCAACGGCTGCTTGTTTACGAATACGTACCAAACAGAAGCGTTCAAGACCATTTATCTAACCGTTTTGTACTCACTCCTCTCCCTTGGTCTACGAGAATGAAGATTGCTCTACACACTGCTCGTGGACTCGCTTATCTTCATCACGGCTTGGAGTTTCAGGTCTCTTTCTCCTTGCACCATGATCACAAATGCACTTTAAAACCTTTCTTTTATACTCCCCGGTTCCTAAATATAAAATGTTTAGAAGAGTTTTTATGTTCCAATATGTAGGATGTTCTTATAATTCTAGGTAACTGTGTAACCAATCAAATTTAATATTTCTATTTTATAATTGGTCAATAATTTTTCACTTAAAATTTTAATGATACTTTTTATCAAAAAAAATAATTTTTTTTGATAAGTGTGTTTTATCTAAAATATTTTATATTTCGGAACAGAGGGGGAGTAAGTTATATTCATATTATAATGCAGATCATCTTTAGAGATTTCAAATCTTCAAACATTCTTCTTGATGAGAAGTGGAACGCAAAGCTCTCTGACTTCGGACTAGCTAGAATGGGACCTTCTGATGGAATCAGTCATGTCTCAACCGCGGTAAGTAAAGCCTTGACATGTTTGTTTGCGTTTTAGTATCTGATTGTTCAAAACAATCCACCATCAGGTTGTAGGGACCATTGGTTATGCAGCTCCGGAGTACATCCAAACAGGACACCTCACGGCCAAGAGCGACGTGTGGAGCTACGGAATCTTCCTGTACGAGCTCATCACAGGGAGACGGCCGTTCGACAGAAACAGGCCAAGAAACGAGCAGAACATCTTGGACTGGATCAGACCGCACTTGGCTGATATCAAGAAGTTCAAGATGATCGTCGACCCAAGGCTTGAAGGGAACTACTACCTCAAATCTGCTTTGAAGCTAGCTGCGGTTGCGAACCGGTGTTTGATGGTGAAGGCCAAGTCTAGGCCAACGATGAGCGAGGTTTCAGAGATGTTAGAGAGGATAGTGGAGACTTCGGAGGAGGAGGTTTCTAGTGATGTGCTGTTGATGAAGAGCTTGGCGCCTAAAGATGCGTTTGAGGCGACAAGGAGAGAGAGGGTTAAGAGAAGATTTGTTGAAGTTTTAATTGGGGTTAATGGTTGTCCTAATCTGCCTACTTGGTCTCCTAAACTTGTCACTTCTCTTTGATTCTTGGTAGAGAAGTAGAGAACAAACAACTAAAACGTCTGTGTTATATGCCTAATATTATATTACACTGCCATTATAACCTTTTCAGTAGAGATGCGTTTGTAACAGAACACAAGATCCGGATCAAAAAATATCTGAATCTGTATCAAATACAAATTATAAAGAAAATGGAATGGATTTTGTAAAATCGGTTTTTTCTAGTGATTATCTGAAACCGGATGGATATTAAAAATCCCAAAGTTTTAAATCTCTGATTTGGAAGAAAAAACAGATATGAATTAGTATTTGAGATAACTTTTCAAAATCTTAATAAGTAGTTTTTTAGATTCGTATTTTTTTTAAATCGGAGTTTTAGATTTTTAGAATTTTTAATATCCAATAACACCTGAAGATATGAATTAATATTTAAGTTAACTTTCCAAAAATTAAATTCAAATACTTATTTTATGTTTGTTTTGATTTAACCCTTAAAATAACTGAACCAAACTTCGAGTTTGCATAAAATATTTTTTTAAAAACATTCTAAAATATATTAAAATTAAGATATTATTTACTAAATCCGTTTCAAATATTTAAAACCCGAATGAGATTACGAAATTAAATCCGAAAATCCAAAAAAAATGGTAGTAATAGTTAGGGTTTATTACAACAACACATTTCATTAGGACAAAGCTTAACTGGTTTCACATTCGACAAGTCGCCAAAACTACCTTTCTTCTCCAATGCTCTTCATCAGCCGCCGTGCCCAAACCCTCAAAACCCTACCTTCCTCGTCCACACAGATCCGCACCTACGTCGATGTCTACATGAAATGGAAGAAAGACCACTACTTCGACAACATAGAGCACATCCTCCGTTCCCCTCAGCTCAAATCCGTCATCGCTCTCAAGAACTGCATCACCAGCGACCCCAACAGCTGCATCCCAATCTCCTCCGTCTCCAAGAAGACCCACCAGTTCGACCTATCAACCAAAGTCACAAAGTTCTTACGACAGTTTCCTAGTGTCTTCGAGGAGTTCGTTGGTCCCGAGCACAACCTCCCCTGGTTTAGATTGACGCCAGAAGCTGCTGAGCTCGACAGGGAAGAGAGACGAGTGTACCAAGACTCAGCTGAGGACTTGCGTGGTAGGTTGACGAAGCTGATTCTGATGAGTAGAGACAATGCCTTGCCTTTGAGTATTGTTCAAGGGATGAAATGGTATCTTGGTCTGCCTGACGATTACATGATGAGTCTTGATTCTTCGTTTAGGTTTGTTGATATGGAAGACGGGGTTAAGGGTTTAGCTGTGGAGTGTAGCAACGGAGAAAAGGTTCTGTCTTTTTTACAGAAGAACGCAATCAAGAACAGAGGATTACTCTGTTCTGAGAACAGAGGACTACTCTGTTCTGAGATTGAGTTTCCTCTGTTTCCGTCAAAAGGTTGTAGATTGAGAGTCAAGATCGAAGATTGGCTAAAAGAGTTTCAACGGCTTCCTTATGTCTCACCGTACGATGATTACTCTCGTTTGGATCCGAGCAGTGACGTTGCTGAGAAGAGAGTCGTTGGGTTTCTTCATGAGCTGCTCTGCCTCTTCGTCGATCATTCCGCAGAGAGGAAGAAGCTTCTGTGCCTCAAGAAGTGGTTTGGGTTGCCTCAGAAGGTTCACAAGGCCTTTGAGAGGCATCCGCAGATCTTTTACTTGTCTATGAAGAACAAGACTTGTACAGCTATTCTCAGAGAGCCTTATAGAGACAAAGCTAGCGTGGAGCCGCATCCGGTGTTGGCTGTGAGGAAGAAGTATATTCAGTTGATGAAGAGTTCAGAGTTGATTCTCAAGAGTAGAAGGACTAGTTGCAGGTTTTCAAATGATGGTGTTGTAGAGAAAGATTTGGATTTGGATTTTGATGGCTAAGCAAAAAGATTTTACATAGAAGATTTAGTTTTGTATGTTGAGACATAATTTAAAAGTAGCCAAATCTTTATTAATCAAATACATCATTAATGTATTCTTTTCAAACCATGTGTATGCAAGAATGAGTTTGCTATATGGAAAACAAAAGACAAAAGTGGGTATAGGAGTTTGTTGGAAAAAAGAATAGAGACTATGTTCAGCTGCTTAGTTTCTCAATGATCTGAGAGAGAGCTGAATATGAGCCAATGACAGAAGATATTGCTCCTACTACGATGATTAAGACACATAGCATCATCTACAAACAAACCAAAACATAATGTTTTTATGATAAGCTGGTTATAAATACAGAATTACTAAGAACATTACCTGTGTCCTGGTAACTTTTCTCCGTACTATGCTCAAGAAACAAGCTGGTGGAAGTATTAGAGTCTGGCACAAAACAAAACATGAACTTTAATAATATATACAAAACTTAAGATCATCCGTAGAAAAGGAAAAGACAGCTTACGACAAGCATTGTCAACAATGATCCAATCAATGACATGACAAGACCTGCAAGATGTTTCACTGTCAACTTGATTCCGATGTATATGAGCATTACAATCAAAATGGTGGAGAGGATCTTACCAAAGAAAGGTATTGCAAGACCAACAAGAAGAGTAGAGAAGACCAATGCGGTTCTAATGGCAATGGCGTACCAATGTGACTTGTTATGCCTTGATGGTATCAGTTCCTCAAGACTCAGTGCTACTGGAGATAAGGTCAAAGCATATGTGCTTTCCTTTCGTTAAGGGGACACATAAAAATGATGAATCTTAGAAGTTAAACATTAAAAGAATGAGTAATTTTCTTGAAAAGGATATTTGGTAAATGGATTGACCACCTGTGAAACAGTTAAGATAAAAAAGGTTAAGCTCTCATGTGATCATAACCAACATAGAATAAGTACTACTTACAGTAGTCCACACAGCTATCTTAGTAGCAACCAAATCTTGAGGCAAGTTGAGAGTAAACTGTGATTCTGTTGCTTCTCCAAACATTGTATAACCCATAAAAGCAACACCAGCATACATCAGAGTACAAATAGTAAAGCTGCAAAACAATTACCAATCATTGTGGTATCATCAAAATGCTTGCATATGTGACAAAAAATGGATGGTATATGTGTTAGATATGTTGAGGAAGGTTCATAAACTTTATTTAAAGTGTAATAAGCTTACCATGTCAAGAGAGCAGAAGGGTATTGATTTGGATTGGCCATAGAAGTATAAATATTGGGGAAAACAGCATGTCCTGAGTAGCAGTAACCGTATAGACCTATAGCTACAGGTAAAGTTGACAAGTTCAGTGTAGTTCCTTTGCTGTGGATTCCAACGTCATCTACCAAACCGATCCAAAACAAACTTAAAACCACTAGCACCGATGCAATCACCCCTCCAGCTGCAAAATTTAATAGAATCATAAGGTCAAAAACATCTCTAGACGTGACTATAAGTATCTCCTAAGCTCTACCTGAGATATAACTTAGTAGGCTGAGATCTCTGAGCCAAACGGTGGGGAGAACAGCTATAGTGGTCAGCAATGCAAATAGATGGCGTGCATCTAACTCAAATCCTCCAATACTCAAAGCAGCATTTGGATATAATGAAGACAAATTATCACTCTCCAATATTATATATTCCACACAACACGCCTGCAATAACAGTACAATAATATAATATTTTATATTCCACACAGAAGAGCAAGATGTAACTCTGCAGATGTTCAACGTTATATACTCACTTCAATTGAAGTAAAAGGTGAGTTTTATGATATCACATTTTACCTTTTATGGTGCAACAAAAATATTGTGAAAGAATCTATAAGCAGTTACCAGAGCAGAACTAGTTTACTTCTAAACTAAACTGTCAGAAAAAAATACTACTGAACTAATCATTTCTCACTAGTACCTTTTGAGGACCATTCAATCTAAAATATAAACACTTTTGCTGCTTTAGTGACGTCAAAAGCAACTTTAAGAAGGAACAAATAGAAATCAAAGAGAAAAGTTTTAAAAAGTTTCAGGTAGTGCCAAATCTAGAACGAGCTAGTGGGAGAAATCTATGGGGCCCTGTGCTAACGTGTTTCACAACATGGGGTCATGATTCTGCATACGTAGACACCACTTGGAATCTCTTTGATTATGTACGTTTCTTGACAAAAAAAAAAAAAAAAGAGTCTAGTGATTTCTATGTATAAATTATATCCCCATTTGCAGGACAAATGAAAGCACTTACATATAGCTCCAAGTAGAGTACTATCTGCAATAAAAGAAAAAGAAAAAAATTATTATAAAATGAAAAATAATGATACCAAATTCCACTATTGAAGTGGTAAGCTACCTAATAATCTCAACTTTAATTAATTCTTCATCGCAAAGGAGTATTTTATTGCTATACTTGACGAAACATGTTATAAATTCATAGGATATATTAATAAAAAAAGGTTTTAGCCACTTACCGAGACAAAGATACGACCAGTGGTACCAAAAGCAGCTTGGCCAATATCAGGATATGTCTCAAGGTCAGACTCACTGTCAAGGCAATAACGCAGGAGGATTCCAGTGTAGAAAGAAAGAAGACCATATATAAACAGTATCCCTAATCCTAACCATCCTCCTTCTTTAGCAGCATAAGGCGTTGAGAGTATCCCAACTCCACATAGAACATTCAATCCTGTAAGCACATGACCCACATGTTACACAAGATGATGTCATCAGTTTATTAAAGAGTGATTACAATCATACATGTTTTTAATTTGAACCTAGACGTTTTTGGTCTTAACAGTTTCGTTCATGTGCTTCCATGTGCTATAGGACAACAGAGGTGGCTGGTGTTTTGTACTTTTCTCTAATTTTGAAAAGACAAAGGTCTTAGGCACATACACACATATCAGAGTGTGAAAGAATCTAAACAAAGAGTATCCGAATATATTTCATATTCCAATAACACACAAGCATTAATTATATTTGCTAAAAAAGAAACTCACCATTCATAACAGCTTGTCCATATGAGCTATTGCGTGACATGGGAACTTCATGAGACACTCTCTCTTCCTTTCGCATGGAACTTCTCCTAGAAGGAACAGGAGGGAGCAAGCCATGAGAGCTAAGCCTGTGTTTAGGTGGTGGTGGTGCTTGTTCTTCTGCTTCGAGCAGAGGCTTTGTAACAACAGGTAGAGATTCAGGAGTGTGTCTTCTTATCAGGGAAGAAGACAAGAAAGAGCTTCCGAATCTCGTCATCGAGTTGTTCCCAAGAAAACCGATACTTGGAGACGGTACACTACTGTAAAGATCAATGGACTGCCTACAAAACATTAACAAGAACACACAAAACATCAAAATAAATAATGCACATTAATTAATAACCCTTTTTGTTACAAAATCAACCAAGAATCTGCATGTTAGGATAGAGATAGACCTGTAACTCTGTGGCCAAGCCGTAGTGTATGAGTTAGGCTTATTCTGCGTGTGATGTTCATCATTAGCATCAGAGGAATCAGAATGGCTGTGACCATCTTCTTCTTCTTCTGCGTAATCTTTCCTGTCGTCTTCATCCTCGCTTTCAATGTAAAAGCTCTGATCAGAAGGTACGTGATTCATTTTTTCCTAATGAAATCTGAATGATTCATGCAAGAAAATATATATATATATATAAAAAACGGAAATGAGAAACAATCAACCTCTAGAGTAAACAGTCTATATATGTTCTATGTTCAAACATGATCTCTTTACCTTGTAATAAAATCATAAACGTGACAATTTATAGTTCTTAGACTTTGGTGTTACCTGAAGATGTTGCCTTGGATCCAAATGATAATGAGCCTCAAGATCAGAAGAGAGTCATGAGAGAGATAACGAGAGAGATGTGGAGGATATAGAGAGGATGAGTGGAAGAGAACGAACAAGGGGGAAGGAGGGAGACAGAGCGGCTTTTTCTCCTCTGTATACCTTTTCAATTTTACAAGTCAGCTTTGAATTATTAACAATAATTTTTTTTATATAAGGTAATCTTTTCTTAAATACTAGTATATAATTTTTCAAACTTACATATAATTACTATATTTGGCATGTGTTCTACTCTAATGGTTCGAAATAATGATGTTACTATGGTATCATAACTTGGTTGAGGTTAAGCACCATAATTATATTTTGTTTTCTTTTTAACACACTATTTTAAATTTTTGGCTCGATACCAATTTTTAAATTTATAATTTGATTGTTTCGTCCTTACTTTTTGAGAAGAATATGTCATTAATTTACGCCAAATATAAAAATTATGGCTCATTAGCAGAATCAAAGGGTCGTTTTTTGGCAGTTCAAATAAAAAACTGATTTTGATTTTGTTTATTTTTGGTAGGCAACCCATATTTTGCTTACCGAGATAATTTAAATTATTAATGCAATATCTCAGCACTGACTCGGATCATGTGTATGTTTTTAAATTTAAAACAAACAAAATACTCAGTTTGAGGGATCTGTTTATCTATTTCCGGAAGGAAAACTAACCAAAAATATGTTACATAGGAATTAGAATGAGATCTTTTCTTGTTATGGTCATGAAAAATAACTAAGATTTAGCATGAGAGTAATATTTTTGGTATTGCTGATTTGACGTTGAAATAACTGTACGTATAGTATTCAAAGAAAACATCTCACAGTCGCAAGAACAGAATCACATCACGTGCAAGATCAATAACTCAGGAGCATGTGCACATTTGATCTCCCTTCGTTGATTCTCCGCTTCCATCGACATATACCTCAATTTCCACATGGTTTGCTGTTGTTTTTTTTGTCTCACAAACATTTTGTATAGAGGGATACGATACATTGATCATTGATTCAGTTCAGTGTACTGTGTTTTGCCTCTTTTGTATGAATTATCTGTTTACAACTCGTTATCATCCTATATTTTGTCTTCTAGGGATGATTTTGTTCGGGACATAGATTGCCACTAAGCACAACATTGATGTGTCTATTAGGCCTGGGCATTTCGGGTATCGGTTCGGTTCGGTTCGGGTATTTCGGGTTTCGGGTAGTTCGGATAGGGGCTAGAGGATCCATTTAGTACTTGACCTATTTTCGGTTCGGTTCGGTTCGGATAGTTTCGGGTTCGGTTCGGTTCGGATAGTAAATGTAGGAACCGGAAAATATCCGGAAAAAGTGCGGTTCTCATTTGGATCCGGTTCGGGTTCGGATAGTTCGGGTAGTTC
>NC_027751.1:50421591-50424077 GCF_000695525.1 Brassica oleracea var. oleracea
GGTTCGGGTATTTCGGGTTTCGGGTAGTTCGGATAGTAGCTAGAGGATCCATTTAGTACTTGACCTATTTTCGGTTCGGTTCGGTTCGGATAGTTTCGGGTTCGGTTCGGTTCGGATAGTAAATGTAGGAACCGGAAAATATCCGGAAAAAGTGCGGTTCTCATTTGGATCCGGTTCGGGTTCGGATAGTTCGGGTAGTTCAGATAATTTGGATAAAATATCAGTTATTTAGGGTAAAATATCAAATAATTAAGATGATTTACATAAAAAATTTGGATATTTTGGATTACTTTGGATATTTCGGATAAAACTATCCGGATACTTTCGGATACTTTCGGGTAGTTTGGATACTTTATAATAATTTAGTTATCATCAACTATTTTCAGATACTTTTAATAGAATTTTAAATTTTAAATATATATTTAATGATGTTATATGTATATATAATTAATATTTTTATATATTTGGGTACCCGTTCGGTTCTCGGTTCGGTTCCGGTTCGGTTCGGTTATTTCGGATATAAAAATATAGGAACCGTTCGGGTATTGGTTCGGTTCCGGTTTCGGGTATTTCGGTTCGGTTCCGGTTCGGTTCTTCGGTTCCAGTTATTTTGCCCAGGCCTAGTGTCTATGGTGCGAAGGCAGGGGCGGACCCACTTGAAGAGGAGTGGGGTCACCTGACACCACACAAAACATGTTAAAAATATGTTTTACATAGAAAAACAGTAAAGAATTGGTAGCGGAGTTGGTTAAGCACGGTCCTTGACACCACAAAACCCGACTTCAAAGCCCAGCAGAGATAGTTTGGGAGAAGTATATATTGTTCAAGTTGAATCCATTAAGGGGCTACAAAATTCCAATACTTTAGTCTAAATCCTCTCAGCAGCAGTTCCACCAACATCCACATCTCCAAGCCATGCCTTGAGACTCTCTTCTTTACCAGCCTTAAACTCCACAAACATTGCATTCTCCAATCTCCACCATATGTTCACCTTTACTCAAGACTTCTTCTTCTTCTTCTTCTTCCACATTGGGGCTAGACTCCACCTTGAAGTCAAGCTGCGGCCATTTGATGTTACTGGCTTTCTCCTTAGCGGACTTGAACACCGTCGTAAAATAGCTGCTGCTGTCACCACGCGTAGTTGTTGCAGTTGTTGCACTACCGGATCTGCTCCAAGGGCTCCGGGAGTTTAGGATCACCCCTAAGGAGCTCTTGATGTCTCCCATCATCTCATCAGCGATAGGCGAGCCGCACTCTTTCATTGACCTCACCATGGCTATGGAAGCACCCAAGTCTTGTGTATGCAGAAGTGTCTCACGATAAATGAATCTATAATACAATTAAGCGAAACAATTAAACACCTAAGAAGATCAAAACTTTGATTTCATAAGCACCTCACAATACCAAAACAGAGTATAAGAAACAGAGGAGCTCATAGGACCCTCCCTATATGAAGACGGAGGCGAATCGGTGATTGATCTCTCGTCAATAACGAATTGGGTCTCTCCTGATGTGTTCCTTCCTCCTCTCATTTGATTCAAAAAGCCATCTTTTTTTTTTCCTCTTGAGCTCTCACGCTACTAAAGGTGCAGACCAAAAGAAGAAGAAGAGGAAGACAATAAGAGCATGCGCAACGGTGAGGCTGGGAGGTCGAATCCTTAGGATTAGAATATTAATTTTTTTTGTTTTTTTACTTTTTGAATAGTTAAGGATTGTAATTAAAATTGATGTGTGCAATGGTGTCACCTACATTGAATCCTAGCTCAACCATTCAGCATCAAATTTTTGGTCAATCATGAATCAATGGAAAGTCTAACTTCAAAGATCAAGCTGAGTATGAAACCAATTTGCGCTATTCAATTCGATCATGGCAGAAAATCAATTTGTAACTATATTTTTACTATAAACATTTTCTTCTAAAACAGGGGAGTTGAACACTTGATAACAAAAGCTAGGTTGTGAACGTGGACTACAACACGCTCAAGACCTCAGGAGGCCAAACAAGATACACCAAAACTGAAAGTAGGATATTAAAAATCGTCACCTGAAATTGGTGACACAGACAGAACGTATGCCAGCATCAGCCGCTGCACGGCACGCTTCGGGGACAACATCAGACACCTGTGTTTAACAAACGTGAAAAATTCTCCAGGTGAATTTTACAAAGCAAAAGTCCAAGATAAGTTAACGATGGGCCGAGAGATTGTATGAAAAGAAAAAGTTAATTACCACGAAATCAGTTTTGATAGAATGAAGCCACTCCACTTCTGTTTTCAAGATTTCAGCTCGAGGAACCACAGTGTTGTTTCCACATACTGTAGAAGTGGCAGCATCACAAAAAAAGTGTAAAGCTCATAAACTGGAAATTGCAATCAAGATAAGACCAATAATCATTTACATGTGATCACATTAGTTAAAACCTTTTCTAAGGAGGCATGGCGATCTACAGTCAGAGCATCAGCTTGCACAGCTCCACAGTCCAAAAG
>NC_027751.1:50424177-50450200 GCF_000695525.1 Brassica oleracea var. oleracea
CTTCATTTTCTTCGACGGGAAAATATCTCTCCGACGATCGCTGAGGGAAAGAAGAAGACTGATTCTAAAAAACTAATAAATCTCCAGCTTTAACGATCGATCCACTCAAATTCGGCCACGTACCACAAGGATCAAGTCCTTAAACCTCCTAATTACGGACCAATCCTTACGTTTATTAGCCTAAATATTATTATTATATTAAAACTAACATATGCTTTAGCGTTAAGGATTCGGGATGAACCCCCGTTGCGGACGCTCTAAGTTTCTCTATGTTTTGTGTTCACGTCATCGTTCACACGTGCCTGTCTCCTAGCTCGCACGTATGGATGGATAGTAATTGTTTGTCTGATTCAACAAAACCATTGAAACTGCAAAACAATCCTCTAATTTCTATACAGTTAACAATATTGTCCTTTTGTTTTTAAATGTAACTTATAACCCTCGTATAATTAATTAAAGGGGTTAGGTGGGTCTACGTTTGCATCAATCATTTGAAAGTGGGCCGGATGTTGGCCTTATTGAATTACTGGTCTTAATCGGGCCAACTGATCGGACCAGGATTTTGAATCTTCAATCTCGCAACAAAATGATGAGAGGAGAACATAATTAACCGTACATTGGATGGATGATTCAAATTTTATAGACAATGGACACTAGAATATTAAATGAGATGTGTTCACCAAAAAAAAACTAATATGAAAATAACTTTTCAAATATGTTGTTAAATTTTGAAAAGAAACAAAAAACATAAGTATGTCAAATACATCATAATATGAAATTGCAATTTTAAACAATACTAGCCTTTGACCCGCGCATCCGCGCGGATGTAATTTTGTTCAATATAAAACATATATTTAATGTTACATTTATCATATTACATATTTTTTTACATATGCACATAACATTTTGTGAGAGGAGTAAAAGCCGTCACAATAGACATGTTTAGGTTGAGATTTTTTTTTTTGTGATGCGTTTGACAATACATATAAGAGATATATATATACTTGGGACTGGAAAGGGCATGTTAAATTCGAGTAACTAAAAATGATTTGGTTAGTTATGATTTACTCGCAAAATCCAACCAAATATATGTTTTTAAATGATTACAGATCCATTCACTTTTTCCTATATACTTTGTTAAACACATAATATAATGATCTCAGTAGTTAATTGATATGCGCGACTGCGTAGAAAACAAAATCGTCATATTGTTTTGTTTTTCAAAAAGGAATATTTAGTTATGATATTCTCCAGCTAATTGATATTGCGTAGAAGCAGGAATGATGTTTTGAAAGATGTTGAGTTTTGCAAGGAAAAAATTATGGTTAGTTTCGATTCTATACTCATTAAATATAATCATATCAGAATTCAGCTAAACCATAAAATACCTAAACCATTAAATCAGCTACCCAATGTTGGTCTTCATAAATCAAAAACGATATAAATAATGTTAAGAAATCGACTACTCATGTATTGGTTACTGAAAACACATAATCTCATATCAATTACAAATTTCATGTTTTCGTAAACTTAGATCAATCGTTTCATTTGTGATGAGTTAGCTAACAGATAAAAAATTGGTCATATGTTTTGTTGATTTGGTTTTGAATTTTATAAATAGTCAATATTATCTGGGCCATAAAGTTATAATAAGCCTAACCTAAACTAATTTATTGGTAACAAAGTTGGCAAATTGATGGGCTGGCGAACGAATTGGATTAGCACAATGGATTGGCCACCGAAGGAAAGGGTTATTAATGATTGTATATGAAACGATTGTGTTTTAATTTCAGTGGCATTCTCCTGTAATTATTGAGGAAAACTCAGGGTTAAATACTATTTGTACTCCTGTTTTCTGTTTTAATTTTAGTGGCATTCTCCTGTAATTATTGAGGAAAACTCAGGGTTAAATACTATTTGTACTCCTGTTTTAATAGATTAGATATTTTCAAAAAAAAAAATTTAAACAATATAAAAGCGAATCATCAAAATTGGCGGGGGTTTCACTCATCATTAGCTCTCAATGCATTAAACTCAAAAATAGAGTTAACACATTATGAAAAACCTCAAAAAGAGGAAAAAAAGAACATTATGTTAAACATGAATGAAAATTTAAATAGTCATGTCGACCAAAAGAAATGAACATTGCCTCATGGGCCAACAAAAGATCAAAGGGGTCAAAATAAAGTTAAAGCACGAGCTAGCTAGGGTCATAAAAAAGAATTGCACCTACTCTTGTCTTTAATCTCGAGATGACTGTTTTATATACTACTGAAGTGGTCTGACTATTTGACAGACTCACCATCTCCTACGCTTATATCTATTGGCTTAAACAACATAGTTAAAGAAAATTAAACGCATCGTATGTACGAGAAATAATCATTAATGCGTAACCACAAAACAAAACTACTTCTACTATCTCTTTAAATATTATCTAAGAAAATAATCACGGACAAATGACGCATACGTATATGTTCTTCCCATGTATTAAATTAAAACATTTTTTTTTACTTCGAATGTTAGGTCATATCATTTTAGGTTCATAATATATAGGATTTTTATACTAAGAACAAGCGTGTGGCACGCGGCTAGTCCATGCGTCTGCCATGACGCCATAAGTAATTAGCATAGAACAACACAGACGCAGCCGCCGAACAATAATAAAAACATTCTTTCGTTTGTAGATACATTTATTAAGCGTTGCAGGATTAATGCGATAGCTAATAACAATCAAACTTAATGCGGTCGCCATTCACATCATGACATTACAAAATCAATTACGCGAACCTGTAAAACACCAATACTTGTATTTTGAACAATTACTGAAAACAAATTAACATTTCGAGGAGAAACATTTTCTGGTTCGTACAAAATCTTATGTTATTCCCAAGTCTTTGTAGAATGGTGTACACACACTAGTACTTGACTTCTAACATGAATGCAACTCTCTCTTTTTGTTTGAATGCAACGTATCTACTAAACCCAAATATTTGAGAAAGATTCACATAATGCACATGATGCAAATGGTCCACAAACTTACCACTATTCATTCCATAGATACGTGTGAGCGAATAAATCTACGTACAACTCAGACATAGACACACACAACAACTAAGAAAATATATAATACAAGGGTGCTTGCGCATGCATTTATTTAGATAGACATGTGATAATTGGTGGGTAGGCAAAAGTACAGCAAGGATTGTGTAGTAAACACTATGGATTTGTTCCTTAGTCTAAACAGAAGAGTCAAAGAGAGAATCTTAGTTTAAAGTTTAAACAATTACTTCACTTCTCTCTATACTTTCTTATAGGCAATGTCCTCTGATTAAATAGTTGTATATATTATAACAAATATTAATTAGTTGCAAGATTATGGGTCGTGTCCCTTAATTTCTTTTCATGGTTTGTTGTTACATTATTACATTGACAACAGATATGCGGTGTACCATATTCCCCGGTTAATAATAGCCCTTTATATGTAAGAATATGAATATAGCCAATATATGAAAGACATGTAAATAGAGAAGAGATAGCTAATAACAAAACGAATAATATTCGGAGTCGAAATGATAATAATAATAAAAATTGGAGTTTGGAAAAAAGTGAAGGAGATAGAGGAATCCATGTGTATCCAAACACTTGCAGACAAAATGAGCTTCAGAGAATAGAAAAGCAACCTTTAGCTTTTCTAAGACCACCAGACTCAGAAAATGAGATTTCAAACACACTCTCTCCTCTTTTAGGGTTCTTATATTTATCTCTCTCCTCTCCCTTTAATCATGTCCTGCGAAATTTCCTCCCTAACTTAATCATACCTACCACCATGATGCCACTCTTAGGCTCATGCATGTGTGATCTGGATGGTGATGTGTATGACTGTCATGGATGTCTATATTTAGAGAGGTGGTGAGAGGATGAGATGCTGAAGCAACCCCACATGTAATCCTTGTTTCACTCTCAAAAGACTAAACAAATTAACCAAAAAATAAATATTTATGCCCTAATTTTAGCATTTTGCCTTTATCCCTTCATTCTTGCCCTTTCCTTAGGGTTTCTTGTGGGTCTGTCTTTTTCCCTTTGCTTTTTTACTTTTTTTTTTCATTTTCATCTGTTATTTTTATCTTCTTTTTTTGACCCAAACACCTCTCTTTTAATTTGCTTTCCTCTTGTCTATCTCGCCACCTCAGTCTTAATTATTTCATATAAACCTTTTCTCCTCCTCTCTAAATCACCTTCAACATCTATTGCTTCCATCTTTTTCTCTCTGCATCTCCAATCTCACCCCATATATTTTGTTTGTTGATTCTTATTGTCTCTTTTAAGAACCCTAACCTTAATTCCTCCTGATAGAGAAATAGTGCGAGAGAGAGAGAGATCTAGAGAGAGAGCAAAAGATCTCTTCAATTCCATTTCCGTACATGCAAATCATCACAGTCCATGTTTTAGCTTGTTTATATACCTCCATATTATTACTTGTATATGTTCATGCATGTTCAGGTGGAGATAGCTTTACTTAAAAATAGAACTAGACAACGATCTCTTGTAGGCAATTAGTTTCAATACATACACGTTTATGCATCATGATATGTATATACATAGAAGCACATGTTGATGTATTTATATATATGCCTGGCTCCCTGTATGCCATACACTAAGCTCATCGACCATCTCGAGGATCTCCGTGGATGGCATATGAGGAGCCAAGCATATTTTCATATATATATATATATCTACATTATTAAAAAGAAATCATCCTAAAAATCTATTTAAAATTTTTTCATATATATATATATATATATATATATATATATATATATCTACATCTACATCTCGAGGATCTCCGTGGATGGTGTATGAGGAGCCAAGCATATTTTCATATAAATATATTATACTAACATATCATTTTCTCTAACCGTGTTTCATGAATCTGATGATCAAAATAGTAATGATTTATCCCAATAAACAAAATTTTATTGTGCTGACAAAAAAAAAGAAAAAAAAAAAAAAAAAAAAAAAAAATTTTTTTTTTTCTTGGTGCCATCTTTTCTATTAAAATTAAAAGGATAAATTTATAATAAATTATCAATAATGAAAACCAATCAATATATTTTGGTCTTCTGTATTTTTAATGATTTATAGTAATAAAATTTTAAAATAAAAAATCATAAATTAAATAGTTTATTTAATTAATGTTTTTTATATATCATTAGATATATCTTAGTTTTCATGAGTCAATCAGTGCTAGGTGATAGGTTAATAACGGGTTTTGGATTTAATCCAAAATTTATCGAATTCTTAAATAGTGGTGGTTTATATACGGATCACCGGATTTAGCGAATATCATATAGATACGGGTCAGGTCAACACAACAATAAATGTATTATAAGTTACAAACTTTAAACACATAATTTTATAATTATCAAATTTTTGCTTCTTATAAATTTTTTTTGAAGAAATAACTTTCGCACTTTCCAAGCAAGCATCAAAATCTAGTATATATATACTTATGTTTTAGTACCAGTTAATTAAATTGTGTTGAGCTTGTTTTTTAGAAGTCGCTGTTAATTGCTCCATCCAATCATGTGCAGAAGATTACAAGGTAGCTGATGAAACTGTATAGAGACATATGCTTCTTGTGGTCTTCAGTATATTCCACATTTCCACTGATAGATATTTAGGTGACCCTCTGATTCCGATCTAGTCTTTCGATTCGTATTTTCTAGTACAAATGTTTGTCTTATCACAGCATTTCTTACGAGGATCCCTTCTGTATTCACATCAATGTAGTTTAGTTGGCTATGAAATTGTTAAATTATATCGATAGCTAATTATTACATTCCCGTACGGTTCAGATTCTTTTGTATCTCTCAATCATATCGTTTTTGTAATATGTAAATGTAGAATATAAACTTGTGACTTACCCTTATGACTTATTTTGTACTTATAAATTGTGGTTCAATCGCACAATTGTAAAAATGCACGAAAATGCATCACACATTTCTGAATTTGATTCCGTGATGTGCTGCAATGATTGCATCTGGTTTGTTGATCTCACTTTGAAAATTGCCACATTATAGGTTTTAATAAAGATATAGACTAATTAGGTAGAGATAATATAATCAATTAAGGTTCAAGAATTTGGAATTTAATAACTACAAATAGAGTACTATTTTGGTCTATATTTACTTGTGAATTTTTTTTTGTTAATTATAAATAGGCTAAGTTCCTTATTCCCATCATTTTAATTCTAGACAACCTAGATTTATATCCCTTGAAATCCACTGAAATTAATCATAGTTATCTGAGTGAGAATTATTATAATCAAACAAACCATTCAAACAAGTAAAGCTATTGGAACAGATTTAAATTATAAATACTATTTAAATATAAATAAAATCTCAGTAAAGCGTCCGATATACATAATATCAAGTATGTTTGACCCAAAAAAATATACATAATATCAAGTATTAAAGCTCTTTGAACTGACTTAATACTATTTAAATAGCTTTAATAAATCAAAAGGAAAGTACGTCACATGCATGTACCCTATATAGGCCTAGGCACGGATCGGATATCCGAGTTTTTGAAGGTATTTGTGATTTAATTCGTATGTCACGGATATCTAATTTTTCAATTTGCTTTACTTCGGAAAAATACGAGTATTCGGAAAAACGGATATCCGGAAAATAAATAGATATTTGCGGATATTTACGAATACTTATGGATATCTCATATGTTTTGATTAATACAAATAATCTTAAAATTTTGATATAAATTTGTTTTGTAAAATATTTTTTTTGCATGATATATATGATAAAAATTAAAAGAAGTAGTGAATCTACATATTTTGTAAATTTTTTGAACTTAGTTAACAATTATAATAACACAAAACTTAAGAAAAAAATTATAATTGTCATAAATGTGTTTTCTTCCTTTTTTGTAATACTTTTATATAAGTAATGTGAATAGAATTTATCAAATCATATGTTAGAATAATAATTATATAATTTTCTACATTAAAAACTTTAAATATAATCAAGATATAAATGTATTTATATATATTTCCGGATCGGATCGGATATCCGCTTCCCAAAAAATTAATATTTGTGATTTGTTTCGATTTTAACGGATATTGATTTTTAGTATTTGCTGTGCTTCGAAAGTTTATGGATATCCGGAATTTTCGGATCGAATCGAGATGAATAACGAATCGAATCAAATTAACGGATAAAATGTCCAGCCCTAACCATATACATATAATATCAAGTTCTAGCCGGTAATACGTAAATAAGCCTTAATTTTCATTTTTGAACAATCGTACATAAGCCATATATATGTAAATTTATTAACAATTTATCACAGGTATCTTGCTGTCTGCATCTTCAAGAGTCTTTGTTCATCAGCGCTAGTGGATTCTACATCTTTTGGGAGTCACAGTCGCCTCCTTCCATGCCTCTGGTTTGGTTTGACTGGTCGTATCCTCTAATGGCCGGGCCGGGAAGCCAACCGCTTCCGCCTGTCGTGTGGTCGAGTGTCCCTCGGGACCTTTCCGTTCAAACTGTTCCAATGACTGCGTAGCAATTGATATCCCGGCGTTATAGCTTATTACGGGTGGCCAAAACTCTTTCTGCAATATCTACCGACTCATTTAGCTTTAATCTCTTTCTTAGGAATTAGATTAGACCTAATCTTGTACTTAAGGGTCTTTTTATCTGTTTGGGATCCTTAAGTAGATTGTGCTTCATTAGCAGTACTAGATTCAAGTTTATCTTGTATCTCCTTGTTATTTCTTTCACAAGTAAATTCACATACTTGACAAAAAAAAACACTTATCAAATTTTTTTAATCACATGTACGATACACATAATACTAATTCTAGCCATTAGTATTAAGCCATATATAATGTAAAAAGATACAAAATCAATCACACAGTCGTTTGATTCTTCGTGTTTTAATTGCCAAAGATTAATACATGTTGCAAAAATAGACTTTGCAGGTACCGTTTATCTTTTAAAGATCTTATTAATTACTTGACCAAAAAAAAAAACCTTATTAATTACAAAATGACTTTGATTAGTTGTAAGGAAAATGATACTTTTAGAGAATTGAATTAATGAAAAATAGTACTACAATACAAACATGAAGGGGCTTCATTAGTTAACTTAGTTGTTTGTCGTGATCACTGAGATATTCAACTACTATTATATCTCTGACTAATTAACTAATCATGGATGATATAACATCTGAGAAATAGGAAATGCATATTAAAACAGAAATGTAGTTATTAAATACTAGGAGGAAGAAACCCTAGGAAAAGTTTAGCCTGCAGCGCCTTTGACTATTCCAAGCATACATCCAACCACGTGCGAGACTGTATGACACAATCACATTGCAATGTATTATGTATATAGCCTGAACTTTTTCTTTTTGTAAAGAAAATTTTCTCTTCTTAATATAAAACAGCGTATATACGTATCAATAAGCATATACGTGTTCATTCATAGAAGTGCAAAGAAAATAATTTAACTATAAAAGTCATATGTTTTCTGAAACGAGCAATTATACTCTTTCTACTCTCAAAATATACTTTATATAGACTTGTAGAAAAATCATACCACTTCGTTGAACATCTATCCATTTTAATAAAATCTTGGGTGGTAAAGTAATTATGAAAAAAAAAAAAAAGTAATTATGAAAACCATACAAGTTGGATGACAACAAATTCTATGTGCACTGTAATTGACAAGGCCATGCGAAATCGAATCTCATCACTCAAGTACAAGCCCGGTCACAAGTATGCATGTCTCTTACAGCAGTGGTTTTCTCACACATTTTAGTTTTGGCACCTTTTTTTAGTCTCTTTCTTTACCGATCATAGTCTAATAGAGTAAAATAGTCATACCATTCTTTCTTGAAATGTTAGCTCCCTATAAGGATGAATAAATTTGAAATTTCATCTAAAAGAAATTAATTACGAAAACTAAAAAGGAAATAGAGAGAGAAATAATGTTTTATTTTTTGCTCTGGGAATCAACTTTATTAATTATGAACAAATATTTGTAATAATCACTAAAGAAGATGGACCACACTAGTCTCTGTTTCGCTTGTGATTGGACATTAGGGAATGATGAATGTAGTTGTCTGATATGTCAGTCAAAGTATTTTCAACAACCGAGAGCCACGCTCGGCATTTTAACAATAGTTAATTCCAACCGTTACTAATTCGAATATAGTCAGGCCGTTAGCGATCTATGTGATGTGATATGATATGTGAGAATTTTACATAGAACTATAAAAGACATGTGCTTGCCTCAATACAAAGACATGACGGGCTTAAGATGTCCATATCTTTTATGTAGATATTAGTTAATGTTGGCCCATTTAGTTGTTGTGTGCTTGAAGCCCTTGAATTCTGGTTACAATATCACTGCTTAATTGTTTTCTAACTTCTGTTTGAAATTGTTTGCTCTAGCTTGATCAGGTTAATGGAGAAGAATTGGGCTACATCCAAAACCCAAAATGTTCTAAGAAAGTTTAGAAAATTTGGTGATAAATTGTCTGTTAATATGAATATGAAACGTTTTAATATTATTCAAATGCTGACATCAAAATTGATCATATAAACAAGAAAAGAGAGAGAAGATGCCATTCGAAACTTTAAATCATTTACAAAGAGTAAACAGCAAGTAAAGTATATAACTCATATCATTTCTTGAAAGTAAACTCTGGCAGATCAACCCTGACATGCTCTCTCTCTTCTCTAACAGGACTTGTGGTGTCAGCATGTGGATGCTGACTATTGGTGTTTTCGGAATCTGTGATCTCATGTTGGCAAGAGACACTCTGAGATTCAGGATCAAAGAAACGTTGATGGCCTTGGCCGCCGTAATCAGAGAATCTAGGAGGAGAAGGAGAGGCAGTGAAGCTAGTTTGCTGGTCAAGGCTGCGGTTATGGTAGTTGTGTAGGAGATGCACTGGTGACATGTCATGTGTTGGCGTGGTAGGGCGGCTAGGTGTGTTGGACCCAGAATGTCCATGTTTGGTATGTTTCTTGGCCGTGTTGTGCCATTTTTTCAATGCATTGGCTACCCTGTCGTTGAAAATAGTCGGCCTCATTGAAGTTCCCATCTGTAATCACGGTTTAGTGTTAGAGAATCGTATATCAAGTTGATATGTAATAATAAAATATATGAGAATTGAACAAGTATCAATCTACTATCGACAATAATTTGGAGTAAGAAAACGTCTAAAATGTTGACATTATATCAAAATTCAAATGGCAGATCAGAAAGGCCACACTGAAAATAAGTTATGCCCTAATGATCTTATATACTCCTTATGTTTCATAATAAGTGTCATTTTAATTTTTTTTCTTGTTAAAAAAAGTGTCACTTTACAATTCTAATGCAAATTATACTTACTTTCAGATAAAAATTAATTGAAAACTGCATTGATTTTATAAATAATTTTATTTATCTCAAATAATATTGGTCAGAGAGGTATAATTAATAACAACTTACATATATTTTCGTCATTTTCTTAATATGTGTTAAAAATGTCAAAGTGACACTTATTCATAAACGGAGAGAATATATTAGATTGAATTTAACCACTCATTGCTAAAAGTTACTCCCTCTGTTTAATTAAGATATAAGTTGTAGAAAAAGCATTTGTTTCACAAAGATAATTTTTCTATGTTTCTTATACAAAAATTGCAAATTTCAATAAAATTAATTGAACTTATTGAAAAAACTATTGGTTAAAAAGCATTGAAATTTGATAAATTTTAAAAACAATGCATGATTAATGTGTTTTTTTAATATGTGTGAAAAATCAAAACATCAATCTTTAAAAAACGGAGGGAGTAGTTTTTATGAGAAGAAAGCAATCATATGAATATTTGCATACTACTACGTTTAGCAATTTAGCTATCTGAGTCACGTTTAGCAATATATGTTGTACATAACTGTATCAAACAAAACGTTTAGAAACTTAGACTATACCTGAGTCACGAGAGCATAGAGAGGTAGAGTGATGTAGCTGCATAGAACTTGTATTAACACCCTGTCGTATGCAACAAGAAAAGTTTAGTGTAAAGGTACAAAACATACTTAATATATATTAGTGTTGTATATATTATAAATAGCTAGTTGGGGAAATTAACAGACCCCATGACGATCCTGATTGTAATATCTTCCGTTTTGTGGTGGAAGCAATTTTTAAGTGTGAACTCGTACTGCAAAATTAATAACAAAACCGCCATCAATTAATTTAATGAAAACACCTTTTTAACATGAATTTTATTTGGTTATTTGAAAAGAGATGGATTGTTGCTCACAGTGCTCCAAACGAAGAAAGCCAGTTGAAATGCATTCTGTAAAAAAATACGCAAAACAATTGTTTTTAGGAAAATTATAATTAAAAGAAAGAGGAAATACATATATAAATAAATACATATGGGTGGGTAAACCAATTATACCGTGAAAAGAACCAAGTGAATGAGGAAGAGAATGAAACGAGGACGACCAAACCAAAAGAGATCATCACCCGGTTCAACCACAGGAGCTCCTTTAACCACATCTCCTTTATCTTGAATCCTTAGTCCTAATTTTGATATTATTACTTGAAGTTTTGCTCCTACTACTAATATCACCTTCAATTCATTAAACATACCAACCATTTAATCAATATCATTAATATATGTTCACAATCACAACTGCCAAACAAAACCAACTGAGCATAATACACCAGTTCAAAATTTTGAATTTGAAGTAATGTGTATATAATTACTTACAAGCAAAGGGATGAAAGGCAGCCAAAGATAGGAAGCCCATCCTATTATAATTTCCAAAAAGAAATGAAAGTTAATATATGTCATTTTCGTCGACATATAATTTGTATGATTAGTTCAATGAAATGATAAAGATTTAGGACCAACCATGTGTATTAGTCAATATGAACAGGACAGCGATGCACCATATCAGTGGGCTGCATTTTCATTCACACACAAAGATGTTGTTAACAAGTAATTTAATCAGATATTTATAATATTATGGAAAACTAGATTATTGAAAAAAATATTAATGAATTTATATAGAGAAACTGACCTTATACCGACAACAACCTTGAAATCTTCTTCCAAAGATCTTTGAATGTATTTTTGGAAATCGAAACGAGCTTCACTTCCTGCTGGCAAATGTGCCTGCACCAATCATCCCTTACTCGATTAATATGTTTTTTTCAATTAAAAATTCGATTATGGAATTAAACAATATATAATATATATAGTAATTAGTAATATTATTTACCATGATAAACCCATGTCTTAGTGTAAGATAATCGACCTTTGTCACTGATCCAAAGAACTGTCTGAAGAAACAAGTCTGCATACCCCCCATTTATCCATAAGTTTTGTTATTATTGTTAACCAAATTTAAAATGCAAAAAATAATATAGAACTTTTAAAAATAAAATATATAAATTGAAAACTTACCATCCAGAGGGTAACAGAAGACTTGCTCCATACATTCAAATGTCTACGTCCAAACGATGTATCTCTTGCAAATCTGAACCTCTCTGGATCTACAATATTTAATCAATCAGTTAAATACTAGAGGACAGTACACATATATATGGTTAATTTAAAAAGTGAGGGTACTTTCTTTCGTTAAATTGTTTATTCATGAGTCAAACAAAAGTTGTGTCATCGGAATATTCCACTGATAAGTCCGATTATTAAGTCAATAAAAAACAACTAATCAATTAAATAAACCAACTTGATCATGTAAGTTGCCAAAGTCAAGCACCCACGAACATATTTTATCCGACCAATATTCATTTTCTTTATAGACTGAGTTTTGCTTTTATTTCCTTTGGATATTACTGCCAAAAGAAACTCTATGGCGATGAGATAATTAATGGCTAAACATACCATTGGCATATTGGTATTCAATTGTTTTGGTCTCTTTCTCCCATGATTTCCATTTCTTCATCTGCATATTACATATTTACATATCACAAAACTAAACGCATAAGTACATTATATGCACTTGTGTATATGCACTTGTGAAAATGTATGAAAAGATCATGCACCTTGGTCTTCCCCAAAGCATAGGTTGTAATACAGTAGAGAACATGAAAAACAGCGAGCACAAAGATGAATATATGCAGCTGGTGGATACCGTACGCGGATACTAATGCTACTTTCCCCTGAAAATAATAATTCAAAACCAATAAAATAATAATAAGATTCCGATAGTAGTTGTTAAATAAAAGGAGGAAACGTTAAAAAGATACAAAATAATCAGTAATTAAAACATGCCTTTTCTGCGCATTTGTCATAACCCTTGGTGGCTAAACTTCGACGAGGACTATAAAAGTCGTTGGAGTCATAGTCTTCAAGAATTTTGCGACCATCGTCGATATAATCTTGACCATATTTAGCCAGCTCTTGTGCCCTACTACAAGGATGCCAAGTCGCAGCAGCTCTATTTGGGATGCAAATTTCGGAGACTGGTGTTTGTAACACAACAAGTAGAAGAGATATGAATCCCAGTAGCATCAGTTCTATTTTCATCGCAAACCAAAAAAAAAAAGTTAGTTTGAAAAACAAATAGGGAAAGATTGATCAGATTGTGATATAAAATGACATATCCGAATTCATTATAATAATCTTTATAGAAGAATAACTAAACTTGCCTGCTTTAACCTTTTCAAGAGCTTCACACAAAGCTTTCTTATGCTTCTTCTTAAACCACTACAATGATAAAAGAAAAAGTTGAGATTATACGAGCAACGTCCAACTAAATTTTGATTTTCTAAGATAAAAGAATTATGTAATAAGCTTTGGAGGCCTTCTATAATGAAATTATTGTATATTTTCTTATAATCTGGAGAAGAGAAAAAAAGAAAAAAAAATGAAGATTTGGACAATATAAAGACGGAAAAGAGAAGAAGAAATATACGTACATGACCAATAAAGTGCAAGAAATATTCGATCAAGATGGAGATGAAAAGAATAACGAAGCAAACAACAGCAACAGCCCATGTTGGTGTCTCCTCTAATGATCTCTCTTTTATTGCCATTAATTACTTTCACTAGCTAAACCTCTTTAAGTTTCTGATATGTATATCAGCTTTTAGGGTTTCACAAGTCTTATCTCTATAAGGGGAAAATGAGAAGAAAGTGATATGGCTTTTGTTCCTGTTCTGTCTATATATATACACATGTTGCAATAAAATAAAACAAAATAAATATATACATGCGCTGTTATTTCTTCGCAAAGAATACAAAAGAAAGTCAAACAAGTGTAAGCCGTAATTAATTATTAAGAACTCAGGGAAACGAAGACTTTTGACTAATTCAAAGGTTAAGACTTGTGGTGAGTTAAAAAAAAGAATTGAGATGAATAGGCTTTGTGGGACTTGTAGCGCCGTGTGAACGACCATTTCTAATCGCATACCTTAAAATTCAATTACAAAAATCAAATAAAATGTTCGGTCGTTATGAAAAAGACCGAAAGTTTGGTGATGAGGCCGCATTCATCATTATTGCATATCGTTATGACTTTTTACAATGAGCAGATAATGATTTTTTGGCTGTTATTACGAATGTCAATGTTTATAACTAACCAAATATTATCTTCCAACATATTATAATATACATGCAGAATGAATTCCTTTTTATGCTAATATTGTTTGAATTAGTATTGTGTTATTCAATTTAAGCTTGTAATCGACATTTATATTTTTGATTATTGGGTTGATTAATAGAAGTAAATATTTTTTTTAAAGATATTATTTCTTTTTCTTTTTTATCTAAAGAAAGATATTATTTCAAAAAGAGAAATAAACGAAGTGGTATAGTCCAATGATATTGTTCGACTGGTAGATAACGTTTTGTGAATCAAGGCTAGGAAAAAAATCTTACCACACTTACGGAAGTCTGTTATTATTCTTGACAGTTCCTTCATAACTTCTGGCGTAATTAATTAACGAAACATGGATACTTTTGGCAATAAGAAAAAGTGGCCACGCATTAAAAAAAAAAGTGGCCACGCATTAACGGGAATGAAATCTGAACTGGTCATATGGGTTTATAATAATATCACCTCCGTATTACGTATACAATTATATAAGCAAATAAGTTACACAATTCTTGTTGACCCAAAAAACTAATCAATCCTTTCTCAAGAAAAATAAAACTACTTAATCCCTGATCAGGGGCGCGTAAGTAGGTTGAACAAAGGTGTGACACATGCCCCACCTTCTTTTTTTTTTATTTTTCCTTAAGCAATTAGTCCAAATTTTATTTATATGTCCCTTAACTAGATATATATTACACTAAGTGCCCATGAAAAATAAAACTCTCGGTCCGTCCCTAATCCTGATCGATGACCGCTTACAAAATGAGTTATTTGACGTGAAAACAAATATTTTTGTTTGGGGTTGTAATTGAAATTTTTCTATATGTTTAATCGTGTGTACTATGAAAGGAGCTGGGCAGCCAGCTATAGCAATTTTTAGTAGTGGTAGGTGATCTACTGATCTCGTATCCCAACATGAAAGTCCTTTAATGTTTTTATCTTTTTTGGCACCAATCGATCGGCTTATCTACATAACTTTTTTTTGGTACAAATCAGCTTCATTTCTAATGATAAATTCACATATTTATCAAAACAAAAAAACTATCCTCTTAACATTTCCTACACATCTTCATTGCGTAAATGTAATATTTCTTATCTAGATGATTAAGAATTGTAGATTTTGACAAGAGGCGGTAGGAATAAAAATATTTTTATAACCCAAACTAGTTTGATTAATCATTTACGAATAATGTTGATTTATATAGTTCAACGTTTTATACTTATATGGGTGTTTTTAATATGTGATTTTTTTTTATATTTTCTCCTTTTCGGCAATATGCTTTACATTCTAATATATATATATATACCCATTTAAATGAAAAAGTTTGGATTTTATTTTTGGGTTTTGGAAACCAGCAAAATTGTCGCAATTCAAAACGTTCAGATTTGCATTTAGATATTTACTAACAATTTACGACAGTTTAAGGAACTAATGAAAGTGTTATGCTTTCTTCAGTTCATACGACCTAATGAAATCAAAATATTTTCTACATTTTTTTAAGGGAATCAGTTTGATCTATTTCAGGATATTAAAATTTTATTCAAAAAATAAATTTGGAAGTACTTTAAATCCGATCTAAATTATGAACTTAAACTTAACCAGTACTGAAAGAAGTACGTTTGTTTGACTAGGACAAGACTTTTTTTGAAACAAATGTGACCTCCTTTCTTTGGTTAATATATAAAATTAGTTGTTTTGTCCGCGTATACGGACATAATCTTCTTACTATAATTTATTAGTTTAAATCAAATCAGTATGGTAAGTGATTATTTATGTTTTCAAAAAAATAAATCAAACATCAAACTATTTATATATGACAAAGTTTATCATTAAACACACTCACATATTAAAAATATTTTAGAAAATTTATTTATGCAAATGTTTTTGCTTAACTAATATTTGTTTATGAACTGTTGTATATCTTAATTTTAAAATTTTATAATAGAAAAATATTATTTCAAGATAACAACACAATATATAAAAATTAGCTTCTTTTCTAAAAATATGATATTATTGAAATTCGTTTTTAATTATATAATAAAATATATACACAAAATCATTAAGATAACAACACAATATATAAAAAATATTTTTTTCTTTAAAAAAAAGATATTATTAATATAATATTCATCTTTAATTGTGTAATAAAATATATATAAAAATGCATTTAGAATATAAACGATATTAACAAAAACTTTTAACGTGAAAACTCGAATAAAAAAAATACTTCAAAAAAGTATAGATATGATCAGTGGGTTGTGTCGAATGGATTGGACACCCAACGTGACTAAAAAAGTGACGACACTAACGGTATTTAAGCTTTATAAGTTGATTAAAAAATATTTTGCGTTACTTCCATTTTTGATGGAAAAAGCACCATACTGGTACAATGGCCCTGATTGTCAATTTCGATATGACTTAAAGTGACGGTCCGACAATTAGTACTTACTCTTATTCTAATCAATTTTCTTTTTATAAGCAACAAACAATACTTTATGAATATAGCCAATACGGTAATGCCTCGTACAATTCAATTTTAATTTAGTATTGGAGAGTTGAATCGGAGAAACTTTATACTAGTTTATATCATCCTAATCTAGTAATGTATATGACTTTCAAATCTTTTATCATTTTTGTAGAGTTTATCAAAAGATAAATATTTCTTCCCATTTTTTCTCTCTTCTTTTTCAAACTTTATTATTCTACATTGAAAATTTTGGCAAAATGTCATTGATAAAGATGCCTTTAGACTAATGTTAATAATAACTAAACATAAAAAAGAAGACTAATGTTAGTAATAAAACTTTATTGGTTTTCGACGGCGGTTTTCGACATAGTAATTATTTTTAACGTAAGCGATATAATGTAAACATCACACAGTAAATTCATTACCAAACCTTGATTTTCTATTACAAGTGTATATAGCTTTAGGGTATTTTTTTTCTTTTCATGTTATGGATTTTGGCTTTTAGCATACACTATTCTTTTTAATATGTTATATTCTTTGTTTACCTTAAAAAAAAATCTTAAATTTCTCTCTCTTACGAGTTGGAACTTCAAAGGAACAGTGGTTTTTAGTAAAAACTTTTTACTCTTTCAGATTAAATAAAATTATACTTAAACCGTTTCATAGACAATTGATAAAATGAATGCATTATATATTAGAGATCGATAATTGGAGTCAACTCAAATCATATTGACTTTGCCATTCCATATCGATCTTAAGTTCCTATGCATTGACCCTCTCTGGTAAGGTTGTGGTGTAAAATCATGTGTCCATCTTTGCTTTGACCCGTAGTTGCAATTTTTCAATCATAAAATCCCAAATGGTTTCTTCTTTGGATTTTGTATTACTTATCCACATCATCATCCAATTTAAAATGATTGCCAGTCATCTCCAAAAACGTGACGCTGCCTTGTTTTTTCTGCAAGTTGGACAAAGAACAATAAATAATATTCAGATTTAACTTTCAATTAAATTGAGATTTAATTTGTACATGCATTTACATAGATTAGCAGATCTAATTTTCTGCAAGTTGGACAAATTAATAAAAATAAATAATATTCAATATTTCAACAAATAGTTTACAATTCTTCTTACGTAACTAGAATTGTATTTTTATTTTGACAAAAACTAGAATTGTATTTACGTAGTCTTAGCTAGACTCCAGATTAAGTAATACGACTTGACAATTTCATAATTTAGATGTTATACCTGTTCGACTGTCGTATAAGTTTCCTTGAAGACAAATGTATAAAATTTATGTAAAATTTCTTATTTAGGACAAGAAAATGCTCATTGAAGTTTCCTTTTTAACGATCCTAATTAAACGTGCTTAGTTAAGAAAGTTTTGGCTTACATGAAGCGTCAAAGTCGAACTATACATGAAAAAAACAGAACAAGAATAAGTCATGATTCGAAGCCAAATTGACAAGGGACTCTAGATCACAATCATATGTTGCTTACAGAGGTCCGGCGTGGCTTGAAGCTCGTATTCTCATGGAGGCATCATCAACTAGATAACATCTCTGGTTCAGCATCACTAGAAAGGGAGAACTTGACGTCATCACTGTCTTATGGTCGTCAAGCTTTACGTTATGCTCCCTTGGGAGTTTTATTGGTTTTTTATTTCTCTTGCACCTATTGGTGTGCTTTTTTTCAGTTTACGTGGATCCTAAGTCTTTTGACTTTGAACTTTGAATGATATTTCAATTTGACAAAAAAAAAAAAAATTACTAACGGAAACTATTATTTAACACGATTATGCTTTTCCTGACAATTGTTTTATTATACAATTTTTTTTTTTAATCTGTGATTGTCTGTTGTAGTTTTGTCAGTGATGTCTCAATAAAAACGAAAAATAAAACAAACAAAATATATACACTATAATATAATATTATTTTATCTATTTGTGTTTTATTTATTTAATTGTTTATTTAAATAATTTTATAACTAAAGTTTTGAATATACTAAAAATATTTTTGAGTCCGGATGTATAAACATTACAACAATATGACGCTACTTCCAGATTTAAAATTAGGACATGAAAGATTTGTATAGGCAATTGCTTGGACATATAAAAACTAGTATAATTTTTGAATATGATGTTATTTTATAGATTTTATGGCATTTTATATTAGTAGTCTTCAGAAAGTTAATCATACTCAGAAAGTTAACCTTTAAGATTGGACATATGAGCTTGAATTGGCTTATTAGCTATGTTGCACCTACAACTTCTTAAAAAAAAAAAAAAAAAAAAAAATTAATACACGAGGGACTTTCTCTCTCATTAAATTTCTCTCTAACCTATCTCCTTAAAACTAGGTCAAGCCGCCGCTCCTCCTTCGTTTTCCGGCGGTCGTCGTGCCTCTCCAGGCGGCCTTCTTTTTCATTTTTTTTCTCCGTCTCTCCCTCTTCGTCGGTCCTTGGCGTTCTCCGGCTTCTGAGGCGTGTCCAAGCTTCGCGTCTGGCGTAGATCTGGAGTCTTCCCTTCACCTAGGTCAGTTTGTGGTGTGTGGCAGCGTTAGAGGACGGTGCTGCTCCTCCTCTGTTGTGTTCTCTAAGGCTAGGGTAAGCCTCTATCCAGATGAAGTTTTCCTGCTTGGATGCGCGTTGGGTTGAGTGATAGCGTAGCGGCCTTGAGAAACCCGATCTACTCGTGGTGTGCTCCATCGGTTTGGTTGCGCGGTGGTGGTGGTGTAACGGTGGGTCAGTGTCATGTTGGGCTCGAGGATTCGCGGATCTCGAGCTCTTTATTTCCTCCTTCTGCTAGTGATCGATGGTGGGCGCGTGTGGGCGCGACGGTGTTGGTCTCTCCGGCTCCGGCTTGCTCTGTGGCAACGTGCGTGGGCATGGCGGCGCGTGTGGCGGCGCATGTAGCTGGTCTGATTCTCTTCTCTCTGCGTTTCAGCGCAGTAACTCCGGGTCACCGGTTTTTGCTACTTCTTGTGTCCGAGGTGCCGCTCATGCTCTTCACTCTAAATAAGGTAAGCGGGTTATTATTCAAAGCCCATTTGGTGGTGTGGATCTTGCTGTTTTGGCGAAGCGGCAGTTTGAAAATCGAACCGTTCACGGCGGGATGAGATGGAGATGGCAAACTTCAGATTGTCCCTCCGAACGACAGCATCGTCGCTAGGCGGTTCTCTCTCGTGCTGTCGGAGGTATCTCTGTCGGGTGGTTTGGATGTGTTTTCGTGCTTGGATTCTCTGTCCGTTTCAGGTTTGGGTAGTGTTTTCGGAAGATGCAGGAGCCGTTGCATCAAGGTTTGAGGGCACCTTTCTCTCGGTAGCTCGTGGTGCCCGGTACTCGACCTCGATCTGGCTCGGTTTCTTTGGTCTTAGCTCGTCTCGTTGTTTAGCTAGTCAATAGGCTTTGTTCTTCTATCGTTTTTTGGCTTTGTCTTTACCCTTGTAGTTGTGCTGTTTAGTTTATTTTCAGTTTTCTGTTACTAGTTCTTCTCTTTGTAACTTCTGTCAAAAATTTGAAAATTGGTATAATGTTTAACATTTTACCGAAAAAAAAACCTTCTTTTCCGAAGGACATAGGTTCGATGCTCTACCTTTCTAAGTTTTATTCATTACTTTTATTAATATTAATTATCTTGCATCCAGTAAAAGAAAAGTATGGCTTTCACCTCTGTACGCGAAAATAATGTGTGTGACTGGAAAGTATTTTTAGAGTAAATTATTACTCTAAAATTTAATTTACTCCAAAGTCCACTCAAAGTTTACCAATCAGGTGGAAAATCACTTTTACATTTTTACTCTAGATACTATTTAGATGGTGAGAAATATACACACATTTTTACTCTACATTTTGCTAGAGTAATAACTTTCCTCTCATTTACGCTTTTTCTCTCTTTTTTTTCCACCTTTTTGTTTTTCTCTATTTTTCACCTATTTATTTTACTCCATATTACTCTAGTGATATCCAATAAAACCCAATATACTGTTTCTTAGACGAGTGTAACAGTGATAATGAATATAATTTTTTTTATACACTATCCTTTTGCTATTTTTTTGCTACTCTTAGATAACAAAATTTAATGCAACTTATAAAGTTTTTTATCTAAACATACCAGCTATTTCACACACACGAACACATTACACATATAGAGGATTATGACCAACGTGTTTCTATTTTGCTATACTTAGGGTCTGGCTGGTTCAAACGCAGTGATTACGGGTGCAAGAGTTTACGTAAGCGGATGGTTGTAGTTCAAGCGTTATTAAAAGTGTTTCACATGACTGATACAATGTTCGAAAAAATTGTTGTGTTGTGGGTCACTTTTGACTTGTTTACCCACATATGCAAAAATAAATTAATAAAAAATTACTTAATAAACAAAAAAAATTAATTACAAAGTGATAATTTTAAAACTCAATAATGAAATAGTAAATATAAAAATTATATTTATAAATCATATTATTATAATAAATATAAAAATTATATTTATAAATCATATTATTATAATAAATATAAAAATTATTTATAAATCATATTATAATAAATATAAAAATTATATTTATAAATCATATTACTATACTAAAATAAAAATTATATACAAAATCATAGTATTAAAATTATATATTAGTATTTATAAAAAATATTTATAACTATCTATTTTATATTTACATAATTTTAAAGAAAATAAGAAAAAATTTACCTTTCCGTAATCTCCTGCAACCGCAAACACTAGCTGGAACCATCTTTTGATTTTGAGAGATTTGAAGCGGTGTAAAACGATTTGTACGGTTTTGTACAATTGTTGTAAAATGTTGACAACGGAAAACCAGTCAGATCCGTAATCCATTTTTGTTTAGCTAACCGTTATTGGTCTCAGGTAGAAATAACAAAGCCTATTCTCCCTGATTTAGGTTTTCCATGTTGGGCATTTACCATTGCTAAGTCTAACCGGATATGTGGTTGGGTTGGGTCTTAAACTCTTGTCAAACCCAAAAAATTTCAAATTGGACATTTAATAAATATATCTTTGGAAGCTATTTAATCTAGTAGTTTGATTGAAAGTTCACTTTTACATCAAAAAATTTGGATTTCAAATCTCAGGAAAGGTGATTTGTTAAAACAATATTAATAGAAGAAAATCTTACAAGAGCATGTAAACTTGGTTGGGTGTAGATTTTTATATGGCGATTTAGATAATGCCGTCAGACGTGGATCTTCATAAAACAGATAGTATTGTCGGTGGTAGAATTTTTTATGTAAAAAATTTATATATGTAATATCATAATAAATCACACTTGAAATAATATTTTTTTTTTAAGAAAAAATGATTCAGTTAGGCTGTAACTGACATATCAAAAAAAGAATACATGGAATAGAGAGGAATGGAATAAGATGAATTGAATAAGATGAATGAAATGCAGTAGAAAAATGGAATGGATTCATTCCATTTAATCCTTATCAAAATTGTTTTGGAATGTTTTGCTTTGTATTTTGGTTAATTTTTTTTGGAATTCATGGAATGAGCATTCCATTTCATTCATGTTAAATGGTAAAATTTTTTTATTGAATTGATCATTTCCAAAGAATTCCATTCCAAAAATAGTCAATCCAGTAGCAGCCTTAGAATATAATCTCTCAGTTTCAGATTAGTTGTCATTGTATGGTAAATCTTTTGTTTCAAAATAGATATCGTTTTATAATTTCAATATAAAATTTATTGATATATATTTCAATCTATTTTTCTATTGGTTGAAATGTGATTAAGTGTATTGGTAATGATGTTTTTATCTATTAAATATACAAAACTTAATATTTTCTTAATCTGTGGCTGTAACTGGTTACAGAATTTAGGAATACCCTGAACCAAAGGAATTAAATAAAGTGGAACGTCAACAACTGGAATGAAGGAAGTTACTAAATGGAATGAGTAGTCGATGGAAAACATTTTGCAACATAAATGGTAACCTTTCAGAGGAACATAATGGAATGAAAGTAACTAGAATTTAGATCAAATTATTAAGAGTATTCTTAATATATGAAATAAAACTAGCCTACTAATATATGATATATATATAAAACAACCTTTTACAGTGTTTCGTATATTTTCAAAAAAAAAAATATATATAATATAACAATGATGAACAGAGACATGCCCGTAAGAGAGAGATACTTTTTATTAGTTGGTTTCATAATGAACATACGATATGATGTTAGAACATACGATTTGGTGTTAAATAGGAAATAAGAGGTTGCTATTATTTTGTGCATAAAAATCTACAAGAGTTTTGAATTTTAAAATCTTAATAAATCTACATTTTGCGAACATATAACATCTTAACTAAACTAAAATAATTATTGATTTATTTGTATTAATTCCATTCCATATCATTCACGATCATTTTTTATCCTGAATCTTTTACAACTACATTCTACTTGTTTCCATTTATTCCACGAGAATTAATGGAATGAAGTTTATTTTCTATTCCAGGTAAATGGTAGTTTTATTTTGGAATGTTAAAGAATAAGGTATTCCAAACAGTTATATTCCAAAAAATGCTAATCCAATTGCACCTTATGTGTTCAAGTTTAAAACGACAATAATGATAGAACGTAGGGAGTACTAAACTAACATAAATAGTAATCTGGTTAAGTTTCCCGGCCGTTGACAAAAAAAAGATTTAAGTTTCCGGCCCAATTTTTAAACATTTGCATTTATTATTTTTCCAAACTCATGAAAATATCTAATCTTACCAAAGCATTGAATCGACGAATATCATAGTCCTTACTCTTCCAAGTAGACCGTTACTTTCCCTAGTAGACATTCATAAATCATAATCTACAATCTACAAACTGGAAAGGTATTGAACAATATACCAGTATATTTTCATCTCCTACTAAATTATTTTCAGTATACATCGTTCGTTAAACTTTTCAATTGTTTTCTCATTATAAACTTATCAGCTAATTTGTTCTCTATGATCTATTGATGTGGTTCTATATAGATTAGGTAACAAGTTTTGTGCTTACGTACATCACTCTTAACGTTTAGAGTAAGCATGCTAACAACTTATCTAATTTCACATATAGGGTCTAATTTAAAACAAACCTGTAACCCATATATTTGTAGTTCATATATTATCTATAAATATGGTTATACTTTTAAAAATATAATTATTTGATTTATAATTTGCATGTCCAATACTAATTCTAATTATATAAATATAAATATGTAACACATACGCTACTTTGTTATATAATTTAACACTGAAAATATTATTTTTATAATACCTAAGAAATTTGAAATATAAATATGCTATACTTTAGAAAAATTGTTTTATAATTACGCAGTTAGAGAAAATATATATTATATTATGCTAATATAAATTAATAAATGTATATAAGATAATAATTTAAAGATAAATTTTATCCCGCACATGGTGTGCGGATTATCACCTAGTTCATATTATTGAATTGGTCTAGCCGTACATTCAAATTTTAATATACGATAAGATGAATGTTGTAGAGTTAACGGATTTTTAATAGAAATGTAAGAATATGAATTATGTAAACGCCATGTTTAAAGAGTCAAACTCAAACTTTAATAACAATCAGAGATTCAGAGACCAATGCATAGCTGGCATCTCTTATTTTAGCCATGGCTGTTTTATAGAAGTTAGATTTCTTGTAGTAGTTTTTTTTATTTAATTTGGATACGATATGCATCGTTGCTTTCTGCCCCCTGTTATTCCAGCTGGAGTTTCTTGGAACGCCCCAATTCTCGCATTGCAATGAATGCTTCCAGTTTTGTAGCTTACATTTCATATAGTTTTTCTTTCTTGTCGACAAATTGTAATTATAAATGTCAATATTTCAGGGACACTTGTAAAAGTAGCATCTTTTATAAATGATTTTCCACATAGGATGTTAAAACTAATTATTAACAAAACAGTGTTGGGTATTTGTAAGCAAAAAAAAATGTCTTTAAGACACTACAAGAAAACATAAGTTTAACGAGGGCGGTTTTCTTCGTGAGTTCGTCGTAAAAGAGGCTTTACGAAGAATTAGCGAGTAAACACGTTTCGTCGTTACTCGTTCGTTGTAACACATATTTCCTCGCCAATTCGTCGTAAATTAGCGAGGAAAATATTTCATCGTAAAGACGAAGTAATCATTTCGTCGTAAAGACCACGTAAATATTCCACGTAAGGAGGTCGCTAGATTCCTCGTAAATACCTCGAAACGTGTTCCTCGTAAACTACACATAAATATCTCGAAAGATTTTCCTCGTAAAGTGCACGTAACAACCACGAAAGTATTTCCTCGTAAAGTGCTCGTTTATCTTTCCTCGTCATATCCTCGTTAACGTTTCCTCGTAAAATACTCGTTTATTGTTTCTCGTCATTTCCTCGTAAAGTTTCCACGTAAATAGGTCGTAAATTAGCTACGAATTTACTTCATTTTTTTATTTTACAGAATTTCAAAATATAATTTAAAAAATAATTAAAATTATTTAATTTATTAATTAAATTAAAATTTAAAAAAAAAATTAATACCAAAATATTTTATATAGAAATAAGTTTTGAATTTATATTTCAACAACCGAAAAAAAACTAAGAGTCGTTCATCGCCCGATAGAATTCATCACTCCTCTCTACATCCGCCTCGGGATGTGTGTCGGATGATGACTCGCCTGGAATGAGATTTTGTCGTCGCAAGTTCCTCAACAATGACTCCCATTCCGGATTTGTGGCCGCTACAACGTTCAAGAAGCCCTCGAGTCCACCCATACGAGCTGTGAACGCAGATCGCGTCGAGTCCATCTCATTACGCAGCTGAGCGAACTCTCTACGCAGCTGCTCGGACTCTCTTCGCAGCGCAGTGACTTCATCTTCCCGTGTCTGAGCATAA
>NC_027751.1:50450244-50452795 GCF_000695525.1 Brassica oleracea var. oleracea
TTGACGGAACCAATCCCCAACGTACGTCCATTTTTCTTAGGGACAACCTAAAAAACAAAAAAATAAATATTGTTTGTAAAAATTTAAAGTTAAATTAAATGAATAATAAAAAAAATTAAAAATTAAAAAAATTTGCCTCCTCGTAAATTTTATCCACTTCATGTGTGGAAAAAATGACGGGTAATCCGTCGGTGGACTGCTGGGGCAGCTGGGTCTGGCGGTCGTCAACCTGAGCAACCAAGTCGTTGAAGATTTGCTCGGACTTGCCATCTAGAAATTGGCCCGCTTTATTCTTGTGGATCCTCTCTTGAAGATTTTTAATATATATATATATATATATTAAAAATTTAATTAAATAAAATATTTAATTTCCATTTCCAAACGGACACCAGCGTGGGGTTTTCGGCCCGTAGAGTGAAGCATCGGCCCGTCGCCGTGCTCATCTACCGTGTTACGGGAGGCAGAGCAAGAATAGGTGATTCTGATGGACTCAAGATCCCGCCAATAACGGATGAGACCATCCCACACATCTGTGGTGAGCTCAGCGGGTTTGCCACGCTCATATCCCTTCACGATCCAGTCACCCTTTCAGTTGGAGACCGTGTCCAACAAGCGAACTTTCGCCTTCGCGTAAAACTGTTTCCTCACCCTCTCAGTGACCCCCATGGACCAATGATATTTTTGCTGCAAAAAAAAATTAAATTCATAATTAGTTTAAAAAAAATATAAATCATGAAAAAATAAAAGTACATATAATTAATTAAAAGTAACTTACAGCGTAAATTTTGAACCACGTCTTTCTGACGTAGATCGGCGTCTTTCTCCAGTTCGGATGTGGCATGGAGAAGTAATCTTTGATCGTGTCGGTTACGTCTGATGCAAGACAATTGTCAACCCCAAACCTGAAAAAACAAATTAAAAGTATAAATTATTTATTAGTGTTATAAAAGAATTGAAAAAAATTGAAAAAAAATTAATGTAACATACGACAAAGTTTCGTCTGGTCGGTCGGGGTCTATGACTGGTAAACCTTCTCTGCCTGGCTGACGGAGAAGGTCCTCGACAGTGTACTGCGAGTAAGGAGCACTCGGAGGCACCATCAAATCGGGATGAATCTCGGCGGGCATCGGAGGAGCCATCGGAGGAGGCACATGAGGAGGCATCGTCGGAGGAGCCATTGGAAGAGGCACATGAGGTGCACTAGAAGAAGGCGACCGAGAGGATCTCTGAGAAGACTGACTCTCGGGGACAGTCTCCGGACCCGAAGAACCGGGAGCTGAAGAAGACGGGTCTAAACGACTACCAGGCTCACCGAACATCTCTCTGTAATGGGGAGTAAGTCTGTTCTTTCGAATCGTCTGGAAAAAAAATTTTAATTTTTAAAATTTACATCAACAGTAATTAACAAATTCTATAAACCTATCTAAATTCCCTACACTAACCACCTAATCAACACTAATTAACATAAAATCCGTAAACCTATAATTATCTAAATTCCATACACTAACCACCTAATATATCCTAAACTAATCAAATTAGAGAGGAATTAGAGAGACTTACCATTGCTACGAAATCGAGAGGAAGTGGAGAGGAATTTGTGACGAAATAAAGAGTGGAAGAAAGATATTGGAACACATGTGAGCTAGACTTACGTAGGTCTCGCCACATGTGATTCCAATATCTTTCTTCTCTTCTCTTTTTTTTCTAGTTTTTATTCTACGAGGAATTAGCAAGGCCACGATTACGAAGTATTTACGACGATTCCCTCTTACGTGGAATTACCGAGCACCGCGTTCTTTATTTTTTTATTTCGTCGTTATTTCCTTGTTAGCTTACGAGTTGTTTACGATGATTTCTCCTTACGTGGAATTAACAAGTCCCGCGTTCTTTATTTTTAAGGTTCGTCGTAAGTTCCTCGTTAGTATACGAGGAAATAACGAGGATTATGTTTAAATCCCTAAAATCCAAAACCCAAAACCCCAAACCCCATCTTCCTTATCTTCTACTTCATATATTCCAAACCCCAAACCCATCTTACCTTTAACCTCAATCTATTCTTTAACCTCAATCTATGCTTTCCATTCCAAACCCCAAATTCTAAAACCACAATTCCTTAACTTATAATCTCAATATATCTTATTTCTAAAACAAACACCCATTCCCTTACAGAAAATCAAATACATCAATCGGATACATCGACATTCTCGTCATCACTAGAAACATCATCATTTATATTAAACTCGTCTTCAACAGCGTCGTCCATGGCATCGTCGGTAAGATCTTCGTGCTCGTGATTATACGGATCAATGAGAAGGATGTCATCAATTTCTTGTTCAGGTTCTTCGACTTCATTTATCTGTTTTTCTAGCAATGGTGGTTCTTCTCCACTGATGATTCATCCTCGAGGTGTAACTTTGATCACGGCTAACCAATTTATGCCAAAATCTCTCATCCGAGGGTATGGAAGGAAGCTAACTTGGTCTGCTTGTGAAGCTAAGATGAAAGGCTCGAATTTGTTGTACCTTCGTCCACCGTTGACATCAACTACACC
>NC_027751.1:50452868-50453562 GCF_000695525.1 Brassica oleracea var. oleracea
CTTCAATATCCCTGGGAATTCGACTTCAATAATCTCCGTCAAGATCCCGTAGAAATCTGTTTCCTCTTTCACACATATTCCATAGTTATTGGTTGTCCGCTGTCTACCATACTCATATGTGTGAAAAGTATAGTCTCGTGTGAAATACATCTGTGATGTGGTGACCTTTACAAGTGGAGATTGAATTACTTCGTGTAACCACTTATTGTAATCTGCATCGTCGTCATAATCAACCTGCAAAAATAAAGAGAATGTTGAAATACAGATCATGTATGAAAAAGAGTTTGATCGACCAGAAAAAAATTAAGAGTTTGAGTTAATACTTGATTCTTCAACCACTTAATAAAGTGTTGATCTTTCCTTTTGTCTACGTCACTTGTGGATATACCTGAAAATGTTTCTTCGACTTGAGAAACAAATAGGCTTATAAATCACATTTTATATTAATTAATCTTTCGCAATTACATTCTTATATGTGTTTAGAAGTGTCCATATATGTTACCTTTCAAAATAACGCATCAATGGATCCTCGCAATTGAGTAGAATATAGGTGTGTGCACTATGAGCGTCTTGTTCACTCGACCACCAAACCTCTTTTGATTTCCTACCAAGTCGCCCAATCTGGCTAAAGATGTCTGAAACACCAGCAACTGCATATGTTGGCGCAACACCACCATCATCATATCTTCTTGGA
>NC_027751.1:50453636-50453984 GCF_000695525.1 Brassica oleracea var. oleracea
GTCATATATTATTGCAAACTAAACCATTATAAAATTACTGCGCTATAATATACTACCTGCAAGTGCTTCATGTACGTTTGTTAGAAGTAGCTCTGCAAATGCAAAGGGCAGTAGTCATTGCATAAAGACATGACAATCATGACTCTTCATCCCGAAGAACTTTTGATCCTTTTCAACACATCTAGAGAGATTTGAAACATACCTATCGGGGAAGTTCACTTCTGATGCCACCCACTTGAACAATACCGACTTTTTTTCTGAAGATAATCTGAATATCGGAACGGGAACTTGTCCATTGCTTTTTATATGTAACTCACTTCTTGAGCAAATATCCGGCAAGTCCAACCT
>NC_027751.1:50454935-50466301 GCF_000695525.1 Brassica oleracea var. oleracea
TGTTGAAACCAGATATAGTAATTTGGCGTGAAACCTCTATTTATTAAATGCTTCCAAACATTTTCACGGTTTGCCAATTTCGAATTGTTGCATTTTCGACAAGGACATAACATCTTACCACTTTCTTGGGCGAGCGGTGTTGAATCTGCTTGATGCATAAATGTCTCCAGCCCCTCAAGGTATTCTTTCGTCACTCTCCCGTTAGCATCTTTATGCATTTACATCCACTTCCGCAACTCGAAAATATTCCTGGAGCCCGCCATTTTTTCTTTCACGTTTTGTTTTTTGGTGTGTTTAAAATGATGTTAAAACGTTCATATTTATAGGAAACTTTCGAATCTGGTAGTTGTAATTTTCCTAGGAATTTACGAAAAAAATTAGTTAGGTGGCCGAAAAAAACGTGTTACAACTAAAATTTCCTCGCTAAGTACACGTAAATTATTTTCTCGTAAAGAACATGCTAATTTTACATCGAATTTACGAGAAAAGTGTATTTCCTCGTAAAAGCCACGTCACTTTACACCGACTTTACGACGAAACGGTTTCGTCGTAACTTTGCGAGGATATAACGCTGATTTTACTTTTCCACGTAATTTTTTCGTAAACTCAACATAATTCTACGAGGATTACTGTTCCTCGTTAATTTTCGTCGTTAAGCTTGTGTTTTATTGTAGTGAGAAGGTACTACTTCGCCTACCTCTTATTTTGGAATTTAGGTATTTAAGTTCCCGTAAAATACCTTGATGTATGTATAGTATTGGAAAAGTTCCAGTAACCACTAACTTAACGTTTCGAGAGTTCTAACATTTGAATATATAAAATTCTAGAAATGTTGGACGTTTTAAAAAAAAATTGGTCTCGCTTACTTTTTAACTCTTCACAAATCAATGCGACGCACTCGTTCTAGATTTACATCACGCAAGTGTAGACCGACAATAAAGTCCAAGTCGTATAAACACAGGTGAGCCAACAACCACTTGCAATAATTTAGTTCTTTATCCTTTAATGATTTATTCAAATATGTCACTTGTGGCTCACAAACTCATAAGTCTAACTCATTAGTTGACCCATGACCATTACCTATCTCCAAATTTTATCCTTTCACTACTATCCAAATCTCCTAAAACACACAAAACGATGAATAAAGTACTGCTTTCCAAAAGCCTTACATAGTACTGAACATATAATATGTTTTAGAAACCACTTAACCATATTTTCTTATCGAGCATACCTTTAACAATCATCTACTTAAAAACTTTCCCCTCCTTTGCCTAAGACGTTTTTTTTTCTTTGCCTAAGACTTTGCTATTAACATTATCCTTTTTTTGCTTCCTCCACCGTCGATCTTGCTGGCGCCGCCGCCGCCATTTCCATCTCGGTGGCCAACGCTTTTTCTCTAAACTTCTTGTAGATATCACTCTTGTAGAACTTCCTGGTCCGGATCACCAAAATCATCGAGACCAATACACCAAACAAAGTTACCGTAGTAATTATAATAAAAGACAATTTAAAACAAGCTGTGCCTGTGCAAGTCAAATCTCTCCCATCAATTCTAGGTATCTTTAACGCATTGTTCTGCTTCTCGGCCTCCACATCGTACAAATAACCCGCCACCCGTACGTTTAGCAAGTAAGACCCGATCGGGCTTGCGACCGAACCGAAGTTATACAATGTAGAGTAGTACTTAAGCCCGAAAATCTCGGAGATGATAGCAAATAGTAACGGCCATTGCGCACCAAAACAAAACCCTATGATGACCGATGCGACGTAGAGTCCACCAGGGACGTTAAAAGCAATAAGAAGGTGACCGGCGCAGGACAAGAGGAGGATCAGTGTGAGCATCAAAGGCCTTGGGAATCTATATTTGATCAAGAAGATCTCAGAGACCACACCTGAAACTACACGACCAAAGTAGTTCCATATGCTTACGAGTGACACAAACGTGCTTACACTTCTCTTTGGATAACCCAATGAGCCTCCAATTTGACCCAAGTTGTCTATAGCCGTCAAAGTCCCTCCCACGCCACAAATGGTCGCTAAGAACAAAATCAACATGTCCACACTAAACAACGCTTGCAAGATAGTATAGTCATCTCCTCTCTCCGGTGGGATAAACATAGTCGTCCAACACGACGCCGTTTTAACACTCTCCGCCTCCGTTGGCCTTTCATTATCATCTTTGACTTCGGATGAGTCTAGGTTTGGTTTCTCCGTGACGATATTGATCGGTGCTGGATCGTTTAAGGCGACTTGTTTATCCGACCAAAGCTTCTTTTCTTCCCATACGACAACTATGATCGGTAAAACAAGCAAGATGATCACCACGGCTGCGCTGCCTCCATACTCACTCCGTGTAAAGCCGGAGAGTTTGTCGGTGATGATGGCCACCATGAGAAATGTGGCGAGCCCGAGAGATATGTAGAGGAAGTTATAAAACACCTTTAGCTCATTTGTCTGTCTCACCACTTTCATATTCCTTATTGTCCTCAAGAAAGCAAACGAGACTGCTGCAGGTAACCAACCTATATATAATACAATAACTCGTACAATTAGTCTGGTTTTCAATACAAGGATTTATTCATTATTCAAAAAAAAAAAAGTTTCTTAGTTTCTGTTTTTCCCTTTTCTTCAAATCATATTCTATCCAATGGGTTAATCAAGAGCGTATAATAATATCCAGTGTTTAAAAAAAATCTGTATAGTGTTTAAACTCTTAAATAATCAGTAAATCAGTCATAAATAAAATGATTTTTCTAAATATGAACGCTCGTCTAGGAACTAATGTTTTATAAATCATCTAATTACAGCTTAACAATTTTTGGAACATTGATAATAATCATTGAACTCTGTTTTTATCTGTTTCATATGATTAACCACATCGTTTGATAAATTTATTTAAAAGTTGTACTTACCAATCATCAAGATGAGAGATTTGGTGTCTTCTCCATAAAAGGCATGGTAGAGCTGTGTAATAATGGCGCCACTAAGACCAACATACCCCTTAAGAATCCCCAAGACAACACCACGTGACTCCGGGAAGTTCTTAACGCACGTGACAAGCGATCCAGTATTAGCAAACGACTGTGAGTTGGCTCCAACGCAGATATAGAGACACATATGCCAAACTTGAGGCTTCGAGATTCGTTTTGTGACGGCTAGCCAAATCATGAAGTAGCCAAAGAAGTTAAGTACAGCTCCTATTATGAGGATGAACCAAGGAGGAGTCACCTCGTTGATTAGACCTGCTAGGACTCCAACGTTGGCTCCTAGATCTTTGAAGAAACTGAGGAGGTTAAGTGTGGTTTGGTCGTAGCCTAAGGTTTTCTTGATATCGCCTGAATAGAGACTGAACATGTAAGTGGCTCCAGCCGCCGACATGATCCAGAGACTCCCAAAGAACATAAACCATCTTCCGGTTAGGATTTGGATGGTTAAGCTCTTCATTGAGCCGCCGGGAGTTGCAGCCACCATTTTTTGTGTGTTTTAGGAGAGAAGTGTGTGTTCGAGAGGGTTGCTTCTGGTTGGAATATATTAGCCACGAAGTGTGCGTGAAAGAAGGAGAGAGAGAGAGAGAGAGAGAGAGAGAGAGAGAGAGAGAGAGAGAGAGAGAGAGGGCAAAGAACGTTGTTGTTGTTGTTGACGTTGACTTGTAGAGTAAATAGAGTTAGAGCGGGGAAGGTTGGACGTAGAAGCTATGCTTTATCTTTTTACAAATATTTATATAGATTTTATATTATGGAAATGGCAATTAATTCAATGCATGGAGTGGATGATTATCCTGCTAAAGAATTTAATACCTAGAAACATGACGTAGAAAATTTTGAAAGGATGTTGACTATATTAGGATGGAGAAGAAAAGAAAGGTAAAACTTTTACATTTATGGAATCATATAGAAAATATATAGGTGGGTGGGGACTACGGTTAGAAGGGTTGACTGAAAAATACAGATATAAGGTAATTTTTAACATATTAACAAATTTAAATGTCTAAGAGAATCTACAATGTATTAATAACAATTATGAGCTTATCAGATAAATTAACACTAAAAAGCGATTAGCCTATCATCAGGACCTTTATTTTATAAACTTAGTCGTAAATTTGTTTTGTCGACATTTTGTAAGAGTAGTAATTAGTTATGTAAACAGACTGTTTAAGTCACAATCTGTTTATACAATATCTAGGTGTAAAAGACACCATATGAATAGTGATTGATGAATGGATTCGGTTGACGTTAGTCATATGAATTATTGATGAATGCAACTAGCACCTATCAATTATTTTGGACAAGCATTCACATTGCAAACCAGAGTAGGTTTTTCCCAATAAACATAGTAAACCGAAGTAGGGTAATAGGTGTTAACCAAAAAGGCATATACAACAGACAATTAGGTGTAGAAGTTGGAATCACCTTATAAGTTATTGAATATGAGTTCTTAAGGTACCAAAATTTTCATGAAATAAGGTGTTTATAGCTTCACATACTTAATAGTTTGATTGTTCCAAACCTAAATGAGGTTGTATTTGTTAATCATATATATACTTACTTTACATTTTTTGGTAGTAAATGATGTTTGATTGAAAATAAGATAATGTACCTCTAATATATAAATTATAGCTTATATATTATTATTTTTAATAAGAAATAAAATTCAAACACAAATACTTGATCAAATTCTCTAAAATTCTTATATTTCAGATTTATTGTTTATTTCAACCGCTAATTCAAATACTATATTAGTTTGGGAAAGTTTATACAGGTTGTCACAAAAACTACAGGATTCCTTCTCATAAATCTGGTGAATCTCCCACGATAATGACATCGTCCCACAATTTAAAAACTATAGTACAGTAGCCGGGATGAAAATTAATATCGGCGTTAGTTGTACTTGTCTACAACTTGATCAATGTGGGAAATGAATTATCGAATATTTCTTTTTCCCTTAATTTGACTTTTACAGTATGTCAGTTTAACTTTCAATGACGCAGTTTTTTGTTTCAATAGTTTTCATTTTTTTTTTTTTTTAATTTTAGTTTACTATTTTTTTTTACAGAAGAATAAAACATCTACAAAATGACCAAAAATATCAAAAGTCCTAAATGGATAAACAAAAGTTGAGAATGTCTATTTTTTTCAATTTTTCTTTTTTTTCTACGCAGTGTCCTGTATTTAGAGTAAGACTAATGAAAAACAAAAAGAGTCAAAGAATATATCTGGGAACATCTTTCTTCGTCTTATCAGTTCGTTTCGATTCTTAACAAGTAGGGTGGCAAAAAGCAAAACTCGTAATACGTAATGCTGAATGAATGGCAACTACTCTTATAATTTCACACTTTGTCTTGCATTTTGTTTATTTTTCTGTCAACAATTTGCTTATATTAATTATCGAAAATTAATCCATTGAGGACTACATACCCACCTTTAGAGGCCGCAGCGTAAAGACAAATCCATGCATAGACAAAGACAAATCCAACTATAGAAAAAAGCAAACCCATATTTGAGAAATACTTACAAATTGGTAAAAATAAACCTGTTAAAAGATGAATTTATTAAAGGTTAGAAACACATTCTGCTGTGGCTCGGGATGGTGTATATCAAAAGCATAGCGGAATTCCAATAAACAGGACAAGACCATCGATTTTCCAATATTTAAAGGTAGTTTTTAAAAAATTGAAATTTATGTATAATTTAGACCAAATTTTCAAGGTTGGTTTGTAACAACTTGATTAAAATAATATAGCTAGTTTCGAATAATCATAACAAATAATACAAGTTTAATATGTAAAACTTGAAATAGTGTTGCCATTGCCAACAACTAGCTCGAATAAAAACCTTTTTGTAATCACGAACAAACCTGTATAACTACATTAATCAATCACACCACATTTTAAAACTATGTAATAAATAATTTTTATTTCTGCTTATAATCTGACACGAAACTTATTTAATTTAATTATATGGTCAATATTAGAAAACTAAGACATAATCTTTAAATAATATAATCAGCCAGCAAAACTGCAGGACCATCTCATATTACAAGTATGAATTACTAATTGATTCGTCTAATATGAGTATGAATTACTAATTGATTCGTCTGATCTCAGATTGTCAATGCTTGATGAAGATTTTGGTATAATAACTGAATTTTTCTTTCACTGAATAGTCAAGTCAATGTATATTATTGGATTCTCCTTATTTCTTCATCCATTAGGTCTCTTTCGTTCATGACCACAATTAAAAAACTGAAGACCAGCAGAATAGTAGCTCTAAAATAATGACTATGATATGACGTACATTTAAGGACTCCCTTGCAGTTGGAACATATTGACTTTTAATGCATTGATTTTGGATTTTTTTCGAATAGACTATTACTTATATATATGAATACGCTTGCTAAGATAATTTAAGTACATGAGCTAGATCAAAACATGGGCTTGTGAGTTAGAAACGATGGTGTGTACGTCATAAGCAAGTAATGCTTTCTTTGCATTATTGTTTTGTGACCCAAGTAGAAGAAGAGAATTGGTCAAAGTTACCAAAATTATGTCACATATGAAAATATGATAGAAGAATCTTCATGGTCGAACTCCAAACCATATAAATGCTTTTTTTTTTCCTTGAAGTCACGCCAGTACATTTGAAAAACAAAAGAAAAACTTCTGTACTTGTGTCCCTAACCCATTAGCTTCCTCTTCGTCTCTCTCATTGTACTCGAGTAATAACCTCTTTATATCTTGCTTCTCTTCCAAATCAGCAGCTTCTTTATGTCTTGTGCTCGAGCAATCACTCGGGATCAGCATCTGTTTTGTTTGTTGTTTGTTTCCTCCCTTCACTTGAACTTCCCTTGGCTCTCCATTCCTCACCGTTTTCACCTATAAAATGATGGTGGTCTTTTCCAGATCCTTCGAAAACACTCATCGGTATCGTCATGTTCAATGGAGGTCTACCACGTAGTTCTAGCTTTCTTTGCTCTATGTTCTCCTAACACACCCACAAAAACATTTTAAACATGTTCACATTATAGATTCACATGTCTTGCTTCACCTTTCAGATGCATCAATAAAAAAAAAGGTCAAAAAATCTGCACTTGCCTGAAGTAAAGCCTTGAGTTCTTGATCAAAGTCGGCTTGTTCCTCAGGATCTACGGTTACCACCTTCTGCCTTACACGAAAATCATTACTCAAGAAGACACATTAATTTGTCAGACCCCCCAAGGGAATATAGGATGGACTTGTGATCTCATGTTAAAAGACTAACCTGCAAGTCAAATTCAATATCCAGGGGAAGATGACCCTTGCTCAGTACGTATCTCTGGAAATGTATCAAGAACTGATCAAGCCTTTTCTTTGAAGAACCTCGATCGAAGTAGTGTCCACAAGTTTCCAGAAGAATGATAACCATCCTGACACGGAAAAAAAATCTTCTGCTGACATCATAAAAGCATTATACAACAGTCAATCATTGAAAGAGAAGAGCAGAAGTAGCAAACCCGTTGCATTTTTTTAGCAAAGACACCAACAACAGTTTTAACTCTCTCTCCATATGTCACATTTGCGTAAATGAGATACGCCTAGATACCACAATCCTAATATAAAACTGAACATGAGGGATGTATAAAAGAAAGCAAGCATGCACTTATGATTATTATCCTTCCCACACAAGACACAAGACGAGCATTTAGAATTTCTTATAGGGTTGAACTCTGAAAGAGCCTGTGGCTAACTTACCTCAACCATATGAAAGAATCAACTAAAGCGTCTCGAATATCACAGATGAGTCTACGTGCTCGTAGTTGTACAGCTCCCCAAAGAATCTCAAATAGGCCAGTCGCTTCAGTTGTGCCCCATAGTCATTCAACTCTAGACCAACCCTTATCTCCTCCAGTACCTTCAATGTAGCACGTTACTTCAAAAAAAAAACAGATGTCATACTAACCATGCAATCAGGGAGAAACCATTTATGCAACACCATCTAAAGTAATAGTTGGAAACCAATTTTTATAAATATCCCCCACAGAGTACTTTCCTCCAGTAAAACTCAAAAAGATTTCTGAATTTTAAGAACTTGCAGGAGTAAGAGATCCGGATAGCACAGAAAGAAAATCAATATGTATTAGCCTATTAGATACAGTGGACAGAACATAACTCATCAACAATAGCCACCGCAAACTCCTCATGATGGCGACTCAGACCAGAAGTCAGAGAAGCAATTAAGTGAATCTGACCATACTCTCCCTTATAAACTTTAATAAAGCACTCTTAAGATGTATTGCTCACATTCACTCCATTGAAGCTTCCGCAGTTGCTTCAGTACATTCGTAATTGAATCTTTATCAAGATCTGAGAATAGCAATTTCAGAATATATATACTGCAGAATTTTGAATGAAAGTATTAGAAAAAACAAAGTCGCCAATACAATTAAACATCGGAATACTATTCGAAATTAACGGACGATGTCGCTGGAGATTAGTAAATACCTGATGCAATGGTGGACGAACATTAGAAATTCGTGCTGATCTTTCAGGTAGTTTACAAAGGTAGTAGGCATTTTCCACAAGAGTGCTTTGGCGAGGATCTAAGTTCTTGACATTTTTCAGGCGCATCAATATGTCCAGCATATTAGTCATCCTGAGTGTGGTTTCAGGAGACCGATAGAGGAAACGGCCACATGTCTCCAAAAGATTGCAAGCAACATCAATGTTATGATGAGAAAAATCATCTAAGCAAGCCTGCAAAAGAAATTGGGAAGTGAACATTTTTTTATGGGGAGGGTCCGATAAGTGGATTCAGGTGAAACGAACCTACTATATATAATAGATGCACGTTGCTAGTGTTGCGACCATACGCGAATAGTATGCTATCAACTCCAGAGATGTCCTAGGGACATTAAATAAGTTTTTTTCTGTTTGTCTTGGAATTCAAATAACAATATTCCACCTGGAAATAAAACCGTAGATGTAAACAACGGAGCAAAAAGACGTTCAACCAAAACAGCATCAAAGATCAAACCATTTCAAGGGCCCTTACCGTTAATTGGTCAATAAGATCACGGCTTACGCAACCAGGAAGTCGCTGTAACAATCTTTCGAAGTTAGCCACGTCAAGGCTCTTGCCTTTCTCCTTCTCACTATCCTTTTCTTTCCCTTTTTCCTTCTTAGCATCCTTAGCCTTTTCTTTATCTACTTCGTCCTTCTCTTTTGGCTGCTCAATGTTCAATCCATCAGGCATAGTACCAGAATCATCCAGAACTTCAGCTGTGTCTTCAGTTGTTTGACGACTTCAGAGCTAGACTCCTACGATCAATCACAATAAAAAGCATGAACTCATAAGTGTAGGGATTTATACAATAAAACTATGCATTTTAGTTTTTCAAAATGCCCAAATATGCAGCACGAAATCTTTCAAGAGCAAAGCATTCCATTCTGTGATAGACAATTGAACCATGCATTATCGACCAAGTGCACTTAATTCATCGTCTATTAGAAAGAAACACCATCCACGTTCTCACATAGAAGCAACAGTAAATGTCTTCTTATATCCTAAGAGAGGAGTGAGAATAAGATGTAGTTTGAAATCTACTCACAGATAATTTCTCTTTTGCATTTGAAGATTGCTCACTTGATTTAGTCTCTGCTTCTCCCAACAAGACTGCAGGAACAAATGCCCTAGAGAACAAAGGCATATAACAAATTGAAAACTGAAAAAGAAGAGTAAACGTTGTAATGAACTAGAAAATTTAGACCATAAACAAGAATTGACCTCAGATCAGGCAAGCACTCATAAAATGTCTTGGTGTCTTCATCGTCCCAAATAGGCTCGGGGACAGATGTATCTTTTACGGCAGTAGATGATGAGGCTTCATCCCCTGCTGTGAGCCTAGTTGTACCATCCTCTGGCAAAACAGGAGGTTGCATATCAAGAGATTCCGCCAAACTGCAACAGGAGCCTAGTTGTATCTTATTGGTTTCATTATGGTCATAGTTCTTCTGATCGGTTTGTATTTATATTTACAATTTTATTACTATATTCAATAATAGTTTAAAATTAAATTTATTCTGATATCATATTATGTAATGTACTGATATAATTTTTATATTGAATTCTATAATGTTAAGTTTAGCAAAGTTTTCCAGAATAATTAATGATTAAGAAAGAAGATGTTCATACTAAGTTTTTTCCTATGAATATGCCCAAAAAAACTCTCTAAGCATATGTTTTACCAAAAAAATTAATTTTCTATTTTAAATACGAAGACTAAAGTTATGTTTTAACTATTATAATAACAGGAATAATGACGATTGCTCAGAAAGGAGGACCACCAGATAAATTACCTCCTTATTGTCTAGAGGAATACAGAGAGAAAATTGGAAATTGTAATAAAGACGATTGTAAAGCTGAATGTACCAGAAAAAGGAATGGGCATGGTCTATGCGCGGGCGCCCTAGAACAGGAGAGTTGCATTTGCACTTACCAACCGAAGAATAAAAGGAATCCTTGTTCACTCTGATTTCTTATCTACATTGGAACGCAAATAATATTTATAATAAAACACGCCTTTATCAAATGACAAAAAATATTATTAATTGGTGTTAGTGTTTGTGGCATAATAAAATGTATTATGTTACCAAATATAAATAAAAATAACAAATATTGATATGGCTGTCTGTTTGATCCAAAAATGGTGTTTATGCCGAAATATTTGTTGAATCAATACAATAAAAGAATCTAAAAATAAAAGATTAGATTCTTGAGGTTTAGGAGAAATCTTAAAGAATCAAATGAGAAATGAACATCAAAAAGAATTTATAGATCAAAGATTGTTTTACATGTATGATTACAAGTGTAAATAAATCTATAAACTCTTTGTAAGAAGTGTTCTAAATATAAAAAATGGAAAAGAGAAGAGAAGATCCCCATAATCAAGAGAAAGATCTCTTTACTTATACAATGGTATGTGTAGGGTTTTCTAGCCAAATGGGTCTAGTACATTGTCTAATAGGCCTTGAGGGAGGATGTAAATCCACCCCCAACAGTAAGTCCCCCCAAGTTCGTTGAGAGAGATGGAATCGATCTCTGCGAAGTTTACGAATAGGGTTTATTAGACAATGAACTAGACACATTCATGCCTATGACGGTTTAGGCGAGTTTATTTCGAACTTGTGCCTAGTAAGAAGCAAGTTTGATTTAAACTCGTGCTTAGCGAAAGACGAGTTTACTTGACTCATGCTAAGGCAGAGGCGAGTTTACTGAGAGCTCGTGCCTAGTGGAAGGAGAGCTTCTGTAAACTCATGCCTAGCCAAAGATGAGTTTTTGTAATCTCGTGTCTATCAATAAGCAAATCGACCGCAAACTCGTGCCTAATAAAAA